>NC_068417.1:34031857-34094357 GCF_023724105.1 Carassius gibelio
GTATTAAGACCACAAATACTTCAGGCACGGCATGCCAAAGCCACCGGAGTGCCTAATCAATTGAGATGTTTGGTTTCAGGTACAGATTGTGACTGCGCATAATTTAACAAGCTTCTTGATTGCGAGCCGAGCTGGTGGTGGCATTTTGCAGTGTTTTTTTGGTGCCATTACTATCAATGTCGGAGGTCCTTTAGATCTTCATTATTTGGGCCGCAGTCATGCCCTCCTTGATTGAAGAGTTCGTGAACGACTTTCGCTATCAGTGAGTAATATCACTTGATGCTGAATGAGGTGGAGGTAAATAAAGCGTGAGAGGGGTAGAGAGTCCTTTGTCACCTGTCCTTGATTATCAAGCTCATGTTTGCAAGAAACATCATAAAATATAAACTGCACTGCCCTTCTGTTTAGAAGACAAAAAGATGGCACAAAAAGGTACAAAAGCTGTCACTGGGGCGGTATCCTTTTAAAAGGTACTCATATATACCATTTAGGTACTAATATGTACATTATAGAGACCAATATGTACTTGCAAGGTACCAATATGTACCCTTAAAGCTGTAAATATGGTACAAAGGACTTCATTTTAAAAATGTACTGCCCCAGCTTTTGTATCTTTTATTCTGAAAGCTGGAGTTACTTAACTTCAAGCTGTGAAGCCAAAGCAAATTCTTTATATATTATGAAGGAAACAGGAACACTTATATACAAAATAAATAAAAAAATTCACAAAACTCTAGTTTTTCCTTATCGTTAAAAACTAGGGCTGACAGCACTAAAAAAAGTATATATATATATATATATATATATATATATATATATATATATATATATATATATATATATTTTAACATCCTTTTAGATTTCTTAGCCACAAACTCCTGTCGGTATGTATACACGACAACAAAGTGTCAATGATAGAAACGTTTTCCTTCGCGTTTTACACAAACAGATGACAACGTTGTAAAAAAACTATCCCCATTACCAATGACAGGCAAAAACTCTGTAGTATTTATGCCAGACCAGTGGTTGCTGGTGTCACTTTGTAAAGAAACATTACACAAACATAATACGCCTACACATAACATCACCGTTTTCACAAAATGTTGTACTTTACCTGGAAACGATAATGGTATTGTTATGTTGAAACCCACTTTCCAAAGTTTGTGTTTTCAGGCCACCAAAATGCTGTTGTTGTATTAATGAGTGGCCAAAATGCATAACATTTTTCCCATTTTAGTTGAATGTAAACAATTTTAGTAATTTAAACACCCCCTTAGATTATGATCTGTCCTGTGGCAGGTGGGTTTGGCTGAACTATGTTGGGGTCTCATATTCAATAGATCTGTGCTAGTCCCCTTTGGGGACCAGTTATAATGTATACAGTTTTTGAAACCATGTATATCATGTATTATATACTTATTGGTGCAGTTACACAGTTTGGCTTATTTCATCCTCATACCTGTTCTGCTTGTTTAGTGGAGTAATGATGCTTGAGATTATTACTCAGTGGAGGTAGCATTACCATTAAGAGACCAGAAATAATCATGAACCTGCTAAACAGTCAGTTATTCCAATATGCAAGGACTAAAAGCACAATCAATTTACATGATATTTCAGTTGTACGGGCAAAATAAAGTGTGCATCCCAAAACACCTGAGGGCCACACGAGTCTTGCAATTCATGTTTGGCCAAGTTTGAAATCAACATATTTGTCAAAAGTTCCAAGGATAAAACTTGTTTAATGTTAAAAAACAAATGAGTACAAGGGAAGCCGATGGATGTACAGTAGTGCTCAAGTGGTTTCCTTTGTCTAATTGCTTGTTTCCCATAAAATCACTTCCCATCACTTCCAATAAAACTTTCTAAGGAGTAAGTCCAAAGCCTTTCAATTCACTTGTACATCAAACACAAGAATCAATGCTGGTTCAAAGCACAATATGGCACCTTTATCTTGGACACAAATCTGTTCAAGATGCCTGACCTTTCCTTTATTCTGAAACTTCTGTAGTTTCAAAGATGAGCATGCATGCTTTTCAATACTCTTTTTATAATATATAAATCCACTGTTATCTTTCACAGTGGGGAAGCCAACAAGTGTTTGAACACAGCAGCTAAAGAACCAAAACAACATGACTTTGGGTACAAGTATACAGGCCATGAGCCTACTGCTGTTTATTGACATGCAGAAGTCAAGGATATATATATATATATATATATATATTTTTTTTTTTTTTTTTTTCTTTTTTTTTTTTTGCTCTATGGGCAGAAGTTTGCTGAAAACCACTCAGAAAATCTTAGAAACTCAAGACAACCACATAGCAGTAAGAACAAAACAAAATAAATCACGTAAATTCAACAACACATGGCAACCACATAGTAAAGAGTAAAGACCCAGCAACCACATACGGTACCAATATACTGAAAAACATTCAAGGGTCTGTTTCCCAAAAGCATGGTTAGCCGGCTATGGTCGCAAATTCCATCCTTTGCTAACATAGTTAAACAATTCTGTGTTTCCCAAAACCACAGTTCACACAAACATTTGGAAACAGCATCGAAAACTTACACGTTTGGAACTACAGTTTCTTGTTAGTTAGACATATGGAAATAAATAAATGATGTTCTTGGGCACAACAAGCAAGCTAACATGCAGTACAATCTATATCTTCCATTCTATTTAAATATATATAACTTTTAATCTATATATATATATTTTAGCTTGTTCTCAATAAGCACCAATTTTGAAGAGTGCACATGTGCATAAATGTCTAAGGGAACCCATGATGACTTAAGCATCGTATAAAGCAAAATGACAGGGGGAAAAAATTGTAAATTAGTCATCAGATGCCATGTTCAATACAGCAGCATCTTTGAGAACTTAGATAGCAAAAGTTATTACTCCACCGATTGCATATAAAGTCATTATCAACGACCGTATATTGTTGATCTAATGTGGTTCAAACGACAGACATACGACTGTGTTTGTAAAATAGTGGTGAATGGCTAGCCACAACAATCCATCGTACTAATCAGCAAGTCACATCGTTATATGGAAAACGCAGCCTAGAACAGCTTAGCAACAGTTTTTAAGTTGCCAAGGAACAAATAACCTCCCTCATCAGCCCAACAAATGCTGATGGCAACAGCTTTAAATGAGAAAACGACATTGATTAAGAGGAAGTCACTGGGTTGCTAAGTGAAGTATGGCCAGAGCTAAATTGTTCTCACCCTTAACAGAAGGAATAAGAAAAGATAGTGTGGGGTCGCCAGAAGAAAAAACGAAGAGGTTAAGAAGGACATCAAGCAGGTGAATTGGATTCTCTGCTGTAGGGAGGTGATTTCTCTGAAACAGAAACCTTTTATAACGGGGCAGTGCATAGATAAAGCCCAGGATCTATTTATATAAAGAGCAGAGGCTCCAATGAATGGTTGTGCTCAACTCACAGACAACAAAAGGTGTGTTTTGTCGCAGAGACATTGAATAATAGTCCAGTATAAAGCTTGCTCTACAGTAAAGCTTCCTCTGGGAGATCAGGAAAAGGCACACTTGTGAGCGAACACATCCACAAAGACAGGCAGGTTCAGCAAAATGTCAACAGCTACATCAAAAGATGTTTCACTGCTACGGAACCTTATATCCAAAGCCATATAAGTTAAAAAAAGGTACTCGATCTTTACATGAAAGATATCACCAGTTGTCTCTCCAAGTTCTAACTTCAATTCTATATGTTAAAGGACTAAAGAAACACATTTTACATGACAAATTAGTATCTCATTAGATTTTTCAAAGTAATAAAAGTACTAATATCCTGTGTTGAATATTACAAAATTGTGATTATATATATATATATATATATATATATATATATATATAAAAATATATATATATATATATATATATATATATATATATATATATGCAATGAAGAAATCAGTTTATACAAGGGTCTTTTTGTCGAAAGCAGCATTCTGAAACATTACGTACATACAAATACTATTTTGCATATGTCGTTTAAATGGTTTGGAGAAAATGGTTTCACACATCTAGGTGGAGTTATACACTGATAGATTTTTCCATCTCCGGAGTGCATGTAAAAGTAATGAGTTAAGCATACCATTGCAGATGTGTCCAATTCTGCTCCTGGTGAGCCATTAACCTGCAGAGTTTTGCTGCAATCCTGGTTAAACACACTTGAACCTGCTAATCAGAACATCAGGATCACTTGAAATTTCAACGCAAGTGCGCTAGGGCAGGTTGGAGCTAAAATCTGCAGGACACTGGACCTCCAAGAGCAGGATTTGACACCCTTCTCAATGAAAGCAATAGGTCATTTCAGGTAAATCAATATTAATTTCATTTTCCACCGTTAAAAGTTTAAAGAGTTCCAGATATAATTTGCACCGGTAATTATTTCCTGTTCAGAAAACGCCTTTGCATTTTATTAGGAAATTTCCCAATTGCTATGTCTAGAGACATGAAAACAAGGCCAACTTGTTTTGTCTTCTTCCTCAACTTGGCCTGAAGCACATACTGTATTTACAGACTCGTATGACTCAGTCTTTGCTTTGAACTGCCTAAAAAGTGAGTGAGTCTTTGATGAGGAAAGTGTATAATTCAGCAGTCCATAAACTCTAAAAGACTTTGTTTCAAAGACACATCAAATTATTTATTGCCTGCCGATCTTGACCCAAATATCTAAAAAGATATATATTTTTTTCACAGGTACCCTGGGATATTTTCTTCTGTCCTGCTTCTATTACACCCCCTGCTCTTGTTTTTTGGCGCCCAATGGTTATCTAACACTAGAGTGACACAAGATAAACCCACAGCTCTTAAGTCGAGATTTCAGCTTCTTTTAAAGCACCTTTCAGATTCTTCTTAAAAGTGACATTATTGATCGGCTCCTGTAAAGTCGGTCCCCCATGGGTTGAATCATCCAGTGGGCTGTTCGGCGGTAGGCGCTAGAAGATAGATGAAAGAATGTCTGCGTGACTTGACCTCTTTGGCTTCAGACCACACCACGCTTCTCCACCTCCTCCACATTTGTTCTCCTGTAGGGGAGAGACATGAAAAAGCGTGGGAAAAAAAGACTCAGTTTGGGCTCAGAACGCTCGCCCTTTTTGAAAGCCAAAGGTTCACAGTGGGTCTCTGGCCTTTCTTAAACACGTACATACAGAAGACCCAAACAAATATACAAGCTAAATGTCAAACATTTCTCTGAGTGGAGGTGCCAAGGCACTATGTCTCCTTCGGGGACTAGTAAATAAATTCTCCATGACACAACACCAAAAGGTTCTCAAACCAACACAAAGAGGAAATATATTGTGATTATCCACATTTTCAGGGATTTGTGCAGAATCTTGCCTCTTAGGTACATCTACTGTTATGTAAATGTCGATAGTCTCCAGCCTTGGGCTTTGAGGAGCGTAGAGGTGGAAAGTCATGTTTACATTAGAGTTTTTAGATGCAAATTTAAAAAAAAGGATTTCAGCTTGCCATACAGAGATTTCCTCACCTCTCTCGGAATAGATCCTATTTCAGACTGATATTATAACCAACATTTGGATGCTATGTTTATGTGGGAACTATGAACTCCCTGAACAGCCTTGACGGAGGCCAACAGTCAACACCTTCCACTAGTAATTGAGTAATAACTCAAAGCAACAGAGCCGGTTGCAATTAAAGTAGCCAACCCCTTGAACCAAAATTGACGGGTAAAGCTATCACTCCGATCGCCAGCCAGAGGCTTTATGATTTGCTTGGGGATTTGAGCAATAATGGAAATGTTTACAGATTGTCATGGCTGCCCATTTTGACAGTATATTCCAACTGACGTTCTCTCTTACTTCCCTTTCTCTCCCTCGTCCTTTCACCCGCCTCTGCAAATTACTGGCTTCTCTTTCATTGAAAACCTGATCATGTAATTCCCCCCTCCTTCTCTTTCGGCAGCCATAATAGCAGCCGTCTACAGGCCGCAATCATTGTACTATCTTCTGCTTGCTGCTCTCTGCTGGGGAATGAAACAGTGCACCTGGGGCCTACTATTCTATCTCTCTCTGGGAACTTCCATCCTCTTTATTTTTTTCTCTCTCTCTCTCTCTCTCTCTCTCTCTCTCGCTGTTCTGACTCTTTTCTCCCTCTGAACAAATTCACTAAAGACAAAAGTCAGAACAAATGTTTCCCAGTCAGAACTCACAGAAAGTGACATACAGTTGATTATTTCATTATTACTTATTCTTTGGCAAGTACACGTAGATGAAGTCAGTCCTGGTGGAACAGCTGAAGTGTTGTTGTTTGATTTTCACCAGTGATTCTGAACCAATGGGTCACAACTAAAAACTGGTTACAGGTCTGTTATGATAGGGTTGTAAACAGATGGGGACCTTGCTTCTGAAGGGCCACTAACCTGTTTAGCTCCAAACCAAATTAAACACATCCAAACCAGCAAATTAAGTTCTTACTAGCCATACTGGAGACTTCCAAGAACAGTAGGTTTGTTGACACAAGTTGTAGCTAAACCCTGCAGGACAGTGGCTTTCCAGGACCAAGTCACGACCAGTGTTTGGAATAACGGCGTTTAAAAGAACGGCGTTAGGTAACGACGTTATTTTTTTCAGTACACGGTAATCTAACTAATTACTTTTCCCGTCGTTACAACGGCATTAACGTTACTGAACGTTAAATGTGGTGCGTTACTATGCATTGATTTAATAAACTATGCAATCCGAACGCACCCCTGGCTCACACAGCGAGTGAGCAGGTGGGTTAATGACAAGATAAGCGGTTGTGATTGGCTAAAGCAGAGTCATGTGTTTCATGGTAGCCAATCAGAGCCAGTGTTTTTACACAAATGCCGGCACACGCGCCGGGGCGCCAAACACACACACACATGCAACAGCTACACAGAGATTCGCAGCAGAGATGGCGAGTAAGAAGCAATCCGATGAAAAGTTGGCATTTTCAAGGTGAATATATAAGCACTACTTCAAATTAATTGTTGTCAAAGGCAAGAACGTGCATGTAATGTGTACAAGTAATGTGTGACACGCATCTACAATGCTAGTGGACAAAAACATTTTTCTTACAAAGATAATACTTGAAGTGCAGGATAAAACTCTTGCTGTCTGTTGACGTGCAGTAAATATTGAAAGTTATGTACCTGTCTGTTCTACTCATTTCAACTGACTTGTGAAAACTGAAAAAAAAAAAAAAAAAAAAAAAGTACAAATTCTCTGACATGTAGCAACTTTTTTTTTTCTTTTTTTTTTTACAGTAACGCAAATAGTTACTTTCCCTGGTAACGAGTTACTTTTATTATAGAGTAATTCAGTTACTAACTCAGTTACTTTTTGGAACAAGTAGTGAGTTATTATAACTAATTACTTTTTTAAAGTAACGTTCCCAACACTGGTCACGACACCCCTAGGTTATGGGGATTTGTATTGTTTTGGGATGTCACTTAGTGCCCAATGTAATATCCTGGATCTGAAGGCAAACCATTTGTATACCACACATTTACAAACATTAGCATTAGCATAAAGAGTAATGTGCACATAAAGTCCTGCAGTTTAGTATGCCAGAACTGGGTTGGGATCACATTAACCACCGGGTGAATGTCCCAGAACTGGGAAGAGGCCAAACTGTAGCGAACAAATCCACCCCCAACTGGTGATTATCAGTCCATTTAAGTCTCATTATCTTTTTCAGTATTTACATTTTCGCACAATATGGTCGTCAAGTCTTGAGAGTCTGCATCAGGAAAAAAGGTCATTTTTAATTACATTTCAAGACTTATCTCTTCTCTTGCCCCAGAACAATTACAGGGTGAATGCAAGAAGCTATCAATTGCCTGTGACAATAAGGTATTAAGCCGAGGTGAAGGAAGGGGGCCTCGTAGGATGACAAGCTGTCCCTAAACTGCCTGACGGTAATAAACTCTAATCTGGTGAGGCGAAGCCCTCTTGTATCCCCTGTAAAATCCTGGCTAATTGCCCAATTAAACCAAATCAGGTTCATAACAAATCAACAGCATTAGCACACCCAAATAGGCCTCTGCAAAGAAATAGATAGTGTATGGATTCTGAAATTGTCACTTGGGAAGCTGATCTAGTTGGTAAGTGCTATATATATATATATATATATATATAGAGAGAGAGAGAGAGAGAGAGAGAGAGAGAGAGAGAGAGAAAGAAAGAGAGAGAGTATGAGTGTGTGGGGGCTATATCTTTATGTCCCCACAGGATGGGATATTAAAGGTGATGAGTGGCAGTATTCATTTTTATGGCAACCATTTAGAGAAACACTTCTTACTAGCAGAAAATAGTATCAGGCACTTTCCACAGACAGGGTACAAATTAGCTCTCAACAGCATCCAACATTTGTAGTCAAGACTAGCTCATTCAAAAGTTAGTCCCGGCCAATACTTGAGTAGGTTGATTATGAGTACAGACCAAGACCTGAAGAGGGTCTGAATGATTCAGAATTTGATACAAATTGCTCCAATTGCTCTTGAGTCTATGACAACCCACATGAAAAAGTACTATAGTAATTTAAAGAAAATACTATAGTGTCACCAGACTACCAATTAAAGCATTTTATATCAACCACAAATATGTTACCTTACATTCTAAGTAAAAGACACTGGCATTCTGGATAGAGACGTCAATTAAGTTGGTGTCGTGAATCCTTGCACATGACTAGTAAAAATTGTACCTGTGGGGAAAAAGGAGTTTTAAACTTTATTTTGGGTCAAAGTTATCACACTTTTTCAGCGATTTTTATCATACTTTACTGCTGTTTCTGTACATGCAGTTTTTATGTCCCGGTGACCAGTGAAAGTGCAGTTCTGACTCTCTGCCCATTCATTTAGATGAGCCTGGTCTTGTAAGTCTGAAATATCTGCTTGGAGGCGTTGCCACAATGGCGGCTGAGTGGCACGACTTGCCTAAAAGACTTTGCTATATTGAACTGATAAACAATAATAAATGCCGAAGTATACTTTAGTTTTTCTACAGTAAATGTAGTGAATTGTAGTATAATATACCCCATAGTTATAAAAAATTTAGTGTAGTATTGGGTAAAAGTACAGTATTGATTGTCCACAATTAAATAAAGCACACAGAAAATGACATAATTAAAAAAATAAATAACTTACTAATTTTAAGTTAATGTTTTTGCTAAATAGTAACAAAAATCCTCAGAGTTTTAGACTTTATTCAGTCATATTCAATAAAATAATTATTACATTAATAATAAAATAATAATTACAATAATAACATTTTTTGTTTTTTAATCACGTGACAGAAACAAGCTTCTGTAAGTAACATGCTTCAGAAACAAGTCCTGTAATTAGTTAATACTTTAGTTCAACTACATTAGATAGACAAAGAAGATTAAGCACCTTCTTTCATTGACCATTTGTCTCAACCTCAGTGTCCTAATTTGTGACCTTTTCATGAAAAGGGCCATCTGTTGTGGGATGTCAACCCTGTCCAAACAGTTAGTTGCCCTCTAGAGTAGACCGCTATTTACGGTAAGGATTATCACTATTTGGCCTTGAAAAGTACACAGATAAAACAACCTTTGTCTTTTAGAAGATACACAAAATGTAATGCCAAGAAACCCATTTTTCTTCTCTGTCTCTCAGTATTTTGTTCCTCCCGAAGGCAGCTAATGCTCAATATAGCATATAATGTACAGGCGGTTTGATGTCATCCTTTTATCTGAAAAGGGTCCAGCTGAAGATGAAATCAGAAGCCTGAGGTACTCTGGCGAGTGAGAAACCTCTAAAAACAGCTCTGAGGGTACAGAAAGGTTTCGCTTCATTTGTGCTTGGATTTGGGAGAACGACAAGCAGAGATGAAGGAGACCTGGGCATTGGAATAAGAAACCAAGAGGGGAATTCACAAAGAATGAATTGTGCTCACTGATAATGTCATTTAGTCATGTATGCTGTCTGCAAAATGCTGAAGCAATTTGCATGGTGCAATGATCCATCTTGAAGACCGGTTCCCCTACAAACTGCCCCCTTTGAACCTTTGCAGTCAGCTGAGTTGAAGTTTCTTTCTATGAAAACCCTACCCCTGACTGCATTTGCCTTGATCAAGAGGATGGGGGACCTGCAGACATTTTTGGTCGACAAATCATGCCTTGAGTTTGGGCCGGCCCCATCAAGGATACATGCACAAGGTTCAGGGCATGCAAATAACACATGTTCAAGTTTATAATTTGTGAAGTAATATAATATCCTCTGCTATCCCATCGGACAAAAATCACTGCACATGCTATTTGCATATGCTTTTAATCTTATATTCTGAGTTGTAATTTTAAATTGATTCTCAAAATATGACTTTAAAGTAATATTTTAAGAATAGTGTCAAAAATACAAGATTAATCTCATAAATACTATTTAAATCTTGGAAAAAGATTACATTCTCATACAATGAGATTATTCTCATAACATGATAACTTTATTCTCATAATCCTAGGGGTTTTGGCACTAAAGCCAGTCTAATCTGAGTATAAATATTTGCTTAAAAGAACATTACTAGGTCTCATTCACAAGTCAAAGAATATGTGAGAGAAAAGGCTTTCCATGTCTTAAACAGGCAGGTGGGCAGCCAGTCAAGAACAAAAACACTCTGAGAGATGCTGTCTGGGTGGGCATGACCCGTACAAGGTAAGAAAAATCAATATCAAGGTATACATGTGTGGAATGGAGCCGAGGCTTATTAAAGCAGTTAGACAGGGATTATCTGAAACTGGATGCTCATTGCCAAAAAAATAAAAAAAATAATAATGTCTATTGATCATGCCTTACACAAATGCCTCAAACAAATTGATTTTGTCAGGAATTGTTTGTCTGGTCCAATAGAAAAGATGCCATGACACCTTGGTGCTAAATGCCAGAACATGTTTTCTAATAGTCACTGCTGTTGTTTTAAGTATTTGCCCTATGAATCATCCATAACTCTCTTCACGTCACTTTTACATAACCTTCTTCACACTTCTCTTGGTCTGAGCTCTGCACACATTTCAGAAGCCAAACCACAAATTACTTTCAAACACTTTTTAAATCCCGAATTGAACACTACTAATGAGATATTAAACATTTGCATGCTAACCAGTTTTGATCAAATTTGTCTGGTCAGTTGGTTTGACTCTACGGATAAATGAATGAGAGAAATGCTGAATGTAGAAGCAAGGCAGTGCAGCGTTACATAAATCAATCCTTGTGCTGAAACAGCAAAACTTAAACTAGATTTTCTGAAGAAAATGTGAGTGGTGCTTCCCATGCACAATTTGCATCACAGTACTTTTTAGGTGGTTTATCAAAGTTGCCTTGCCTTTGCAGAGCTGCTTTAGTTCTGTCTGTTTATTGCCTGTTTAAGGTCCTGCCACAGCATCTCAATTGAGTTCAAGTCGGGACTTTAACTAAGCCACTTCAAAACTTAAATGTAGCTTTTTATTGAACCCATTCCGAGGTGTACTTACTCCCATGCTTCAGCTCATTATCTTACTGCATAATCCAGTAGCACATGAGCTTTAATTTACAAACTGAAGACTGAACACTCTACTTTAGCAGGGGTGTCCAATCCTGCTACTTGTGGGCCGCGGTCCCGCAGAGTACAGCTCCAACCCTAATTAAACACACCTGAACCAGCTAAAAAAATAGTTTACTAGGCATATTGGAAACTTAAAGGCAGATGTGTTAAGCTATACTCTGCAGGACAGTGGCCCTCTAGGACATAGTGTGGACACCCTTGTCCTTGATTTTTTGGTAGAGAGCAGAATTAATGTTTCCTTTAAATACTGGAAGTTGTCCAGGCCCTAAAGCAGCAAAGCCTTCCCACAACAGCTCACTTCCTCCACCATTCTCCATTCTCGACTTGTCAGTACACAAAACATTTCTAAGATCATCAAGATGGGTTAGTTCTAATTTTTCACCTCGCCAGTCTTCCATGGATGGCCTTGTTGCCCAGTGTCATTTGAGTAGTGCCATCATAAACAGTGACCTTAATTGACGTAATAGAGGCCTGCAGTTTCTTCTGTGCTATGTAAGTTTCTACTGGAAGCTCCTGTCGTCAAGTCAAATTCCTTGTGTGTGTAAACATACTTGGTAATAAAGCTCTTGTGATTCTGATTCTGTCCTTGTTTATATATATATATATATATATATATATATATATATATATATATAATTTATTTATTTTTTGACTCCCTGAATCAATCATCACTGTGAATTTGAAGGACTTTTAGAAGGTCAAACTTCCATTTGGATTACTATGGTTCTTTGTCCAAGAGTCTTTGAAATAGCTTTGCAGCCCTTCTTAAACTGTTGTATTTCAATCATCTTTTTCTTCAAGATTTCTGGAACTTATTTCACCTTTGGTATAATGGGTTGTTGGTTAAGACCTTTTAACGAACCCCATGCTATTGAAAAGTTATATTTGATGTTATGTGATTCATGTGATTCAACTGAACAGGGCTCACAGTAATCAAATTTGGTCGCGTCTAGTCAGCCGACCCCTATTATGAATGCAATTTCATTGATATAGGACTTAGTGAAATAATTTAGTATGAGATATACACAAAAATGATGATTGCACTAAAACAGAAATGATTTTTCTTTTACATTAGTGAAAAGTTTTGTGTACAGCCAACAAAGTTGTCAAAACAACATCCAAGTTCACTTGGATCTGCAAAAAAAAAAAAAAAAAAAAAAAAAAAAAAAACTCTGAAAACACTATATTATGCATGCCAGGCCAGTAGATCACTTTCTAAAAAAATGCTATGCATCTGAGCTCTTTAGCATTCCTATTGACTTGACACATAATATGCATGTGCATCGAGACAATAATGCTATAATTTTCTTCGAAACCAGTTTTGTTGTTGTGTAAATAAACTGCCAAAACACAAAGTTTTACATTTTTAGCCTAAACAATCTAAACAGATTTCATCAGAATTAATATGACATTATCATTATTTCTATTAACGGAAATTTCGGTTGCACTTTATTTTACAGTACGTGTACTAACATGTACTTATAGTGTACTTACAGTGTATTTATTTAAGAAAGTTCTGGTAACACAAGGTAACTACATGGGTTAGGGTTAGGTTTAGGGGTAGGTTTAGGGTTAGTACCTAGTTATTACATATTTATTGTAATTACTGTAAAAAGTACATAGTATGTACACGAGGAACAGGACTGTAAAATAAAGTGCTACCGATATTCTGAATACGAGTTCAATGAGGACGTTTGTTACAGAATTGTTGATATTAAACAAACTAGACGTCTAAATTGCGCCTAAATTTCTTCTTCGCTAAACCAAACATGGGGTCCTGAGGGTCTTTGTTAGGGATGTGCTTGTTAAAAAAACATTACAATATAAAATAAACTTAACAACTTTTCCATTCTGCTGGGATTTCTGTCAGTTTGAGGGCACTCACAACCACTTTTTTTTGTACAATTGATTGGAAGGCCTTCCCATACAGAAACGAAACTATCCAAGGGGCCATTAGAAGGTGAAAGCAGGCATCTCTGACAATACGCTACCTGTTCCGGATCTCCGGTGACTGCCACTTCTGCTCTCCATCCAGTGAACTGTGAAAAGCACTGGAGTGCATGCCATCCACAAGAGACTGGGAACTAAATTGAGCTGCCTGTTGAGTTACATTTTCATTTGCTGGAGAAGTCCACGGAAGATCTTGTTAGGACAGGTGACAGTTTGTTATTGCCAGAGACTGAGCTCTCCAAGGTGAAGTGAAGTGTGAGTGGAAGGTTTAAAAAGAAACCTTCACCAAGGCTTGTTTTAACACCTGTGATGGCTTTCAGAACTTGGAAATGAACGGACTAAAGGAAACTTACAAAAACTTTTTTTTGTTTGTTTTAATCTTAATTTGCTGGTAATCTTGATTCAAAAAGTGTTGTTTTCTCTATTTCTGAAGGTAACCTAACTTTTCTTACATGCCATGTCTTGTTTGCAGTCAAGATGACAAGAACATTTACAAATGGACACTGATTTATAACTGCTCACTTAAGTGCTTTTAAAAAAATTGTGGCATTTCACAGTCAAACTACATTTCATTGGACAGAGAACGGATTCGCTTTGAAATGCTGGTCCATGTCCAGTACAGCTGTGTTTGTGTTTTGCTCAGAATTATTATTTGTATCCCCGAGGCTGCTCGGTCAGGAATGACTTTTGTCAAGTGTAAATGTGTCTCCGGCAAACAGAACAGTGTCATTCAGTGTCAGCTCAATACAGAGCCATGCTGAGCAGCCGGTGTGATGTCGGTCATTGAAGTCGATTCTACCTGCCTTTATTACAGCACCCAAGTCATTTTCTGTGAGTGATAGAAAATTGAAGCGCTCCCTTACTTTTACTGTTCTCATCTTTCTTTTCGAATCTAAAAACTTACTGCAGAGAAAAGCTACAGTATGCAGTTTGTAGTTTAATTAGCTTGGAATTGTTGAATACTGAGCTCTAATAGTCCTTTCAATGTAATCAAAGATAGACACTAACATAAAAATGTATGAACTATAGTTCATCTACACTAAAGGTCAGCCATGAATAGTAAATTAATCTATTGACCACGTCAAGGTACAGTAAATGCATTGTTCAGTTACCTGCTTTCAGTGTTACACAATGTACAGTATACTAGAAAGGTAAGGTTCATCAAGACAACTGTTAGTTTGACAAAACCTTGTCTAAAAGTTGGAGGATATTAATACTTAAAAGCTTTCAAGGCTGTTCGCCTTTCAACACTACAAGGTCTATACAACATTAAGAGAGAAAGACAGACATAGGACAGATAGATTTTATGGTAGACTTACCAATTTGGCACCTCTTTCTTGTCCTCTTTCGTTCTTTCTTTCAGTCTGTCGTTCTGACTCATCGGTGGGTGAGGCAATAATTCCACTGCGGTGCCTCCATCTGGCTCATGAGTAAAACATTACAGTCGAGGAGTTGATTTTTACTTCCATTATCTTTATGATTCCTGCGCCAAAGGAGATGGAGGGTCTCATATCCAGGTGCTCAGGGCTCATCGGCTTCATTTTGTCTCATACTTCTAATACGTTTCAAATAAATGTAACCAAGAGGCGGATCATTTTATTACATGAAAAGCCTGTTTTCATTAGCCTAGAGGTTTGTGCCTTGCTGCATAAATTCAGATATCGAGATAGTTCTTGTTTGTGTAGCAGTTCAGTATATCTGTAACAAACGATTTCAATCTTTTAACAAACATCAAAAGGAATAGTTCAAAAATCGGGAAATCTGAAATTAGAAAAAGTTGTCATCATTTACTTACCTTACTATTTATCTATTTATTTAAACAAAGGATTGGATACCTGGTGGTCAAAGTTTAAATAGTATTACCATATTTTTCGTACTATAAGTCACACCTGAGTATAAGTCACATCTGTCCAAAAATACGTCACGACGAGGAAAAAAACATATATAAGTCACACCGGACTATAAGTCGCATTTACTTAGAACCAAGCACCAAGAGAAAACATTACCATCTACAGCCGCCAGAGGGCGCTCTGTTTTCAGTGAGAGGCTACAGGAGCAGTGAGCAGTATACAGCGCCCTCTGGCGACTGAAGACGGTAATGTTTTCTCTCAGTTCATGTCAAATTAATTTTGATAAATAAGTCGCACCTGACTATAAGTCGCAGGACCAGCCAAGCTATGAAAAAAAGTGTGACTTATAGTCTGGAAAATACGGTAGGTGCTAAATGGCTATGTTTAAATGCAAAATATTTGGTTAAATCGGACTGAATTATTTCAGATTAATGATTCTAAATGTAGTGTTTACCCGAACGCAAAAAAAAGTGATTGGGTTGATGTGCATCCTCATGATTCATTTTGCCATCAAAACTGGCCTTTCTAGGCACTGTAGCACCTCTCAAATCCTGTCCAGCACATTGGATCAGGTCCCCTAATCCTGTTATCACTGCATTCCGGCCACTGATTAAAAAAAAAGCTGGATTTTATAGCCCTGACAAGAAAATCCCATGAGAGAAGCCAATTCTGAATTGCGCCCCTTTAGATCCATTTGCAGTCTCTGCTGGGATGCATCCAGCTGAAGGGAGATGCTTGGGCTTCCCAAGCGAGCCTTGAAATGCCATGCTCTTCTACGGAGGGATTAGAGCTCGTGGCAGTAGGAGGCCGATAGTATCTCAATGCTGTTCAGGCTCAAATTTGCTGGTCGAGTCAGCAAGACATCGAACGCAAAGTCAGCAGTCAGGGTTGAGGGCCAGCTTTGATTGTGGCTAATCAGGCTCAATCATCTTCCCTCTGATTGGTGCAGATCAATCTGGGAATGAAGCCGACATCAGCTTTATCTCGCCTGTTGACTGTGGTATTTTTAAGAGATCTGTTTCTGTCTCGGCTTAGGAGGGCAACTGTTTGGTTTTGCTATGGACAGTTGGTCAACATTTTATTTTGAGGTCCAATTCTCACTATTAACAAACCATTAACTACGACTTTTGACTCAGTTATTTATTATTTGCTGTTTATTAAGTTGTTGTTAAGTAAGGTAGTTGTTAAGATTAGGTATGTTAATAAGACAAGCTAATAAGCAACTAGTTAATAATGAAAATTGGTCGCTATACCAAGGTGTTACTATGTCTCCTATTACTAGATTGCTAAAGTCTCCTATGAACCAATTCCATATTCCATAATATCATATTGCAGATTTGATATCTGGGTCAATGATGTGAAGATATTCCTTTTGTTTTATTATAGAGAAATGACCTTTTATGCCACATGATTTTGTCTGTAGCACTACATGACTCTACTACTGACATAATTCTGGTTCTAAAATGTCATGTATTGCGACTTCCAATAAATGAATAATTAATGATTTTTGTCAAAGTACATTTTTACCTTGAAAAATGCATTAAAATACATGATTGAAAACAATGATTATGATTTGTACACTTGCATGTAAACAAGGTAGAAGAAAACAAAATGTATATATTTTTATTAAATGGTTACAACACAAGATATTAAATTTAAACCTCACAAGAATATGGCATAAAAGAGTCTATTTCCACTAAATGTGCCAATTTTAAATTAAAATTTAAAAAATCTAAAGTGCAGCCATATTTACTTTTGTATTTCAAGAAATATCTCTGTCCACACAAAACCATGAAACTGACAAAATGATGTAGTATACATGCCAGACCAGCAGGTGGCGCTGTAATTCTGCCACAGAGATACACTAAAAATGGAGAAGAAGACTTGGACTATGCACATAAACCTTGCACGCGATATACAAACGAACATGGAACAATACCTTTATTAATGTGTGTTCATGTTAATTCATGTTTTTGTTGCTGTCACGTGACGTAGCGGTGTCTGACTAGGGGCGTGGGCTGACGACGTCATTGTTTCAGAAAATATACGGATTCACTGTGCACACGAAAACGCAAGGGCAGCGTTTTCAGATTGATCCACTCTGGGACCCAGACGCCACATCAATCGTCAATCCCTCGACATGTTTGACGTTCGTCAGCTCATAGCTGAGACTGAGTGGTGATGGAGATAGTCTGGACAATGAAATGAATGCGTTCTCACAGCTTCGTGACAGTCGGGAAGTCTTTGTCTTTTTAATTGGGTTCAGTAGCTATGACTAGGGAAGCTGAGATATGACTCAGAAATATAACACCCACTTTACTTTCTTTTCTATTGCTGTAATTCATTATCTTACTCTGTTTTTGTTCTATGTGTTTTGCTGATCACAATTTATAACAATAGGAGCTTATTAAATTAAACTGGATGATTCTCAATACACTATATCCTTACTATGGTTTTGGGGCTTCATAAGACAAATGTTGATAGAATATTTATTATTTATATATATCTTTTTTCTTTCTATTTTTTTTTTAAAACAAACTATAAGATAACCTTTAGAATTTACCTTTGTGATCTTAAGCTAATTAAAGTTTTCACACCGATTACACCCAAATACATGGCAGAATCAACACCTTTTGTCTTAAATGTCATTTCAATGTGGGTAAATGTCAGGTTCTCTGAATAATAAATAAATACATGGATTTATTTTTTCAACCCTATTGTGTGTTTTCTTCACATTAAGTATACTAGATGTATACTAGGTATTCAGTACTAGTACACTAAAATGTAATGAATAAGATTTAAAACTGTGTCCCATTTTCTTTGCTAACTTTGCTGTTTTGGTATCCATTATGTTACCAAAAGATGATTTTGCCTTCAAAATAAATAAATAAATGAATACACTAAAAGGACTGAAATACCACTTTTGCCCGCAAGAAAATTATTGTATTTTCCCGCTCGCCATAAAAAACCCCTCGTACATGAAATCAATGCGGGAGAACTCAATAACAATCTATCTCTGTGTCTCCAGGCATATCGCTGAGCCTCGGCGCTCCAGATGTTATTATCGAGGGATCTATGAGAGAAATTTGCACTTTGATGTCTCCAAACAGATCGGTTTGACATGAACCCGCTGCGTGAGAGTGATTTTACACCAAATCTAAAGCTGCGAGAAACTACATTTATTGTGAAGCATGAAAAGAACGTCACTGATGATGACTTTGACTATGATTTGGGATTAAGGAAAAAAATTGGCAATTCAAAAAAAACATAGAATACTTCCCCTTTCTTTATCCTTGTCATTCTGGAAGGCAAAGCACATGCTCCCAGGCTGAACTGCATGGCCCTGTACTGAAGGACTGAAGATGTCACTTTGACCTGAGAGTTGTCTTTTACATTTGGTTGCAGTCCTGTGGCCAGCGACCCGTGGGAATTCTCTGAGGCCGCTCATGAGCAGCCATGCCTGCAAGAAGAAGAGCCGGGGAAAGTAATGCCCGAGGACAACTAGCCCCATCATAAATAAATAACCGCATTATATTTTCTTAAAGTTGCACATTAAAGTTTAAAATGTCGCCCTCAGCCAAAGAGCGAGAGACCTTTAAAGGCGTAGGAGGTAAACTCCCAGATGAGAGGAACTTCTTTTAGGAATGTTTGTTTTTTTAAGGGACCCGACTTGGATTTCTGTCAAGATCAAGGTTATTGCATTTAACTAAATCTAACATGACAAACCTGACTGTCGAAGGAAAACTAGAAATGAATAAATAACACTGAAACTATTTTCATCACTCCAAAACTGAATGAAATAACATTTTAAGTTCCAGGTTTTAATATGTATAGTAGTATATTTCAAAATAAAACTCCAAGCAACAGTATTTATTAAATTGATTAATTATTAATTATTTATTTAATGCCATTCGTTTTCATCAAAATTTGTATAAAATATGCATTAAAAAAAACACTTTTTTTTCTGACAGCAAATGATTTAACTTTTTTTTTTTTTTTTTTTTACCATTCACTGATTAATTTCGGCTGAATTGTCCAGAGAAGCTAACATATCCATTGATTAAAATAATAATGATAATGATAAGGAGAAGAAGAAAATGTATCATTCTTCATAATAATAAATCGACTGGAAATATATAAATAATTTTTAGTGTCAGTTGCTCAGTACCCTTCTAAAATTAGCTAAACAGACCATAGCACAAGAGTGTCTGGCATCATTCATTCTGTTTATGTTGGTAAACAGAGCAGGTCTGGAGAACAGTGGCGGATCGGTGTGGGTAAATTGTGCTCGAACTGTGATCAAGGCCGTGAAGGCCTTTGCCATCTGTATTGTGACATGCAAATGCACCTGTTTAAATAGCACCTGGACCGCCCGACTCGCCAGCTCATTGTATGCAATTACAAGGGCTTGCAGTTTCTGCAGCCGTGCTTTGATCCCCCGAAGCATGAGGCCTGCTGAGTGTCTGAGCACCTGTTAAGAGAGTGAGTCATCTGTTCCTCAGCTGGGGCGCTTCTCCACGCGGCGAGGCACGATGGAAATTAATCCAGAGAGCCAAGGAAATTAATCAGGGGCTCAAAAGACGTCTGGACACTGGTGTTCACTACTTCACTCTGATGTGAAGTCAAAGTCAGTGTCTGTATGATGCTGCAACAGATTCACGCAGAATGTAGCATTTTTGTGTGACTCAGCTAACAAAAAGAGCTAAAAAAAATGTCTATAGTTCACTGTTTTTTTTTTTTTTCAATTCACTCACCCTCCATCCAAGATGTAGATGAGTTTGTTTCTTCATCAGATTTGGGGAAATGTGGCAGTACGTCACTTGTTCAACAATTGATCCTCTGCAGTGAATGGGTGCCGTCAGAATGAGAGTCTAAACTGACAAAAAGGAAAATTTGGTGAACATTTATTCATCTTCATATCTTCCAAGATGTAGATGAGTTTGTTTCATCTTCTCGGAATCAGATTTGGAGAACAGATTAATGGACCCGGTGGATCCTCTGCAGTGAATGGGTGCCATCAGAATGAGTCCAAACAGATGATATAAAACATAATAATATTATTAATAAAGCAGTTTTGTGGATTATGCATTTGTTTTTTGTGTGGATTATTGTGATGTTTTTATCAGCTGTGCGGACTCTCATTCTGACGGCACCCATTCACTGCAGAGCATCCATTGGTGAGCAAGTGATGCAATGCTACATTTCTCCAAATCTGATGAAGAAACAAACTCATCCACATCTTATGTGGCCTGACCATGAGTGAATTTTAAGCTAATTATTTATTTTTTTCTTCTTTAAATGAAGCTCATTTACTATCATTCCTAATCAAATGATCATCCCTTTTTTCTGGAGCTATCAAGCTTCAAATTGCCTAAAAAGCACCATAAATGTAATATATCCAACTGAAAGTGCTTATTTTCCCCATGTCTTTTAACCCTAAAATAAATAAATAATAAAAATGATATAAAATGTAAGCTTTTTATGTGTTGAGTCACATCTTTTTGATAAATCGTACTTCCCGAAACCTGTCTGAGTGATTTGTTTGCACTCTGGTTCATGGCTCACTGACTCATTGATTCAGACATTAACATCTCCCTGAATTATCAGTGGATAATAAATTAAACTGCAATCTGTTTCTCACACAAAGCTATCTCAGAACTTCGGAATAGATTGAATCTAGCAGAAAGCATTGCTTTTGTGATATCTTTATGCTGCTTTGTAAAGGCTGACAACTCCATGCTGCAAAATAAATAAATAAATAAATAAAATAAAATTCTGACTCAGCATTCCTATCAAAACATCATAAATTTTCTTTTGAAGCAGAATGGCATATGATATTAAAAATTAAAATGTTAAGCATTCTAATTAAAGGGGCATTAAGTAATTAGCATTAGACTAATTGTTCTTTGCATTGTTACGGATAAAACAAACTGTTAAACGCTGCACTGCCATATATTGATGTGAATTAGGGTGAGTATTATGCAGATTACACTGATGCACTGATTCAGAGAGCGGTTTACACAATAGTTAACAGACTTACTCACTCAACAGAAAAGGAGAAACCTGGGCGTCATTACTCAGGATTTTCTCAGTCATCAACTTCCCACCTTGTGTTTGCCATAGCCATGTCTCCGCTTGTAAAACATGACAATAAGTGTGTTTCATTGTGTAAATTTTGCTCTTAAGTGTAATTAAATGTATGCATTTAGCAGACGCTTTTATCCAAAGCGACTTAGAGTGCATTCAAGCTATCAGTTTTTAGCCATCATGTGTTCCTGGGGAATCGAACTCACAACCTTGTGCTTAATAATGTAATGCTCTACCACTTGAGCTACAGGAACACTACAATAAGCAAACAATGCTACCAGCACATCTACAGAGACGACAGACAATGAGTGTCACAAATCGCTCGGACCTTCAATTATTAAGATATTTTTAATATAATTATTTACCAAAAAAAAAAGTACAATCTTTGTCCCATTAAGGGGACAACATACCATGGAAGCCCATAAGAAAAATCCATACTTATGTAAACAGAATTATGAGATACATTATAAAATAAATGTTGAAACTGAGACAAAAAAAGTCATTAAATGACGTGAACTGAATGTGTTGGGTTATAACTGACTTTTTATGTCATAATTATGACTTTTTAGTTAGTATGTCATTACTTACAATGTTAATTATAATGCTGCCTTGTTATATATATATATATATATATATATATATATATATATATATATATAGTTGTAGTTATATTTAATATATTATTATAATTAAAATCTATTGTTATATTGTACATTAAGAAATCCTATTTGGCATATTATATATATATATATATATATATATATATATATATATATATATATATATATATATATATATATACTGTACATATATATATCATACACATGCTGAAAGGGATTTCTTAATTATGTGAAATTTTTTAAATGAGTGCAAAATTATTAAATAATGCACCTTTTCTACTGCTGTTCTGCAGTGAGGTAAGATAAGCTTGTTTTCCCATTGAACTGTTTCTTGCACAGAATAGATGCGTGAAGACGGTCTGTAGTCATTAGCCTCTGTGAGATGGAAATATGCCTGAAAATCAAACATTAGATTTAATGCTGCGTCTGACATGGGGCTCAAATTGCTCAAGCTTGTGTTCTCCAAAGATGTTCTGTCTCATATAACCTAGAATTTATTGTGTTTGCCTGCATGATGCATCTCAGTATGCAAGTGTGGCCGCTCATGTGTGAATATTGATTTAGAATTAAGGGGAAAATTGCAAATATCGTAATGGTGTTGTGATCTATTGGCTTTCAAAGGCGGTGATGCCACTGTCTGAACAGAAACACTATTGTTATTATTCTTAATTTATTGCAATAAACCTGCGTGTAAAATTATGGAAAATATAATTCGATACTAATATACAAGCTGTAATAATTATATGGGATCCAATAGCAGGATGGTGCAGTCCATCTCAGCAGTTTCTGAGGCTAAACAAATTCGATTTTCTTCTTAAATTGCATTGCAAACAATCATAATGATATTGATGAAAGAAAAATCTTTATATACTCAAGCACTTCCATTAAAAAAAAAAAACATCTAGCAAAAGAATATACTTTACATGTGTAATTCCGGCACCACCAAAGGCAAAAAGTAATAACAACAACATTAGTTTTCTCCCAAAATGCATTTGTAATCATTAATTGTAGCTTTCTGCAACAAAAAAAAAAAAAAAAAACACTTACAATGCTGATGTAACTTTAAGACTACTATATGTCAATGATCTCTGTTCTGATTGGCTAATCATAATGTTTGGGTGTATTAAAGGATGTCTACTAACTGATCTCATGACAAAAACATACCTGTGAAAACCTTTTCGCAAGACACCAAATACGTATCTATAAGAACATATCACTGCAGTTTCCAGAAATGAACACTAGAGGCGATAAAACAGGGAGCACTTTAAATAGTTTTCGTACAGCTCCATATATTTCGGAATTGGATTTAGGATGCAGAATCCTTCGGTACGAAAAACATGAGTCGCGATGAAAGAGCTAAAAGATGAGCGATCGAAAACAAGCTAAAACGACATGCTTGCGATCGCGTTTTTACATCACATTCACTTTTGTTAATACTATCGGGTAAGTTTAGGTCTAGTGCAGATGCTACATTATTTTAAAACATCAGGGAGCATTCGAGATATAGCGCCACTCGATGGACATTTCAAATCAGATCTGCAGTGACAAAGACAAAACCAACGTCACATAAAACGTACCATATGTACGTTCATCTGCTCCGGGGAAACAAACAAACCAACACTCTTTTGGTGCCACACAGTAGACATTTCACATCGAATGTCACACAATGTAGGTGGCGCTACGTATCTGGTGTCTTACGAAAAAGTTACCACAGGTACGTTTTCATCATGAGATCAGGGTGGATGTATAGGTATTTGAAGAACTACAAGCATTTGAGAGTGTGTGGGCTCTTTTAACGTTAGCTTACAGTGGCTTTTGCTAATACACAAGATGACAGCAAATATGTTGCGTGTCGTTTTTAGCCGTGAGCAGAAGGACGTGCTCTCTGTCCAGCCGCGTCTTCTGCCGACTGACCCCGGTCCCATCTGCCACACTGCGCATATGTCAACCCGACAGAGTACGGCTATTCATCATCCGCTCCGATAACACCCGCCTGCACCACGCTTCAACACCCCGCAGTCCCATGATGGGTGTTTTCTGCAGATAATAAGCTGTAATATATTCAGTCCTGACTGACAACTTCAGACTTCAAAGGGCCTAAATAATTTGTTTTCAGGTGTTTCTTCTGCAACTTTTATGTCCCAGTTGTCGATTATTATTAAAACTTACAGATTAGTTTTTTCTTTTGGTGTACTGCAGGAAGGTCACATTACTTTTTATGACATAATTTATCACACCTTTAGATTTTTATTATTTAACTCTTGTCCTAGACATACATTTTCAATCTTAAAATCTAAACAGCTTATTGCTTGAAAAAGATAGATAGATAGATAGATAGATAGATAGATAGATAGATAGATAGATAGATAGATAGATGCCATGTTGAAGAATTTAACCCATTCATTTACTTATCTTTCTTTAATTTATGGAGGACTAAAGCTAAGATCCGCTCAGATGCTGAACGTAAACAAACAGCTCAGCAGCGCGGGAGTCTCTTCCTCCCACTCAGGATCAAATTCATCTGCAGCTTTAAGAAAACATCTCTTCCCAGCTCACTTCCACCATCAAAGCCCTGCTGACAGCTCAACCTGAGCTGCTACCTGACTCAACGTCCCCAGATCCTCCATATAATAGCCTTATTCTCAGCAGGAGGCTGAGCGTGAAGCTCTAGCGCCATCTGCAGAAGAGAAGAGCAAGATATCTGATGTAGGTGATGCAGTGTCGACTTTCTCGGCAGCTCTATCATCTTCACAAGCTGTCAGGACGCTGGGATCCTGGCAGACAAGCCCTCGCTGTATTTCTTGAAAGCTTTGCGATTGGTTTCTTTTTGAAAAGCACATGAAGCTCAGTTTTCCATCGTGTTTACAACAACAGATGGAGAAGACGATATGACCGCGAGCTGACCCGGGAAAATCTGAATAGTTGATTGCCGAGTGTAAAACGACATTTTCTTTTATTTTGAGAATTTTCAGTATTAATTTTTTTTTTTTTTTTTTTACTATTTAACATTATTCTTGCATTTTATATTCTATTTTAAAACAGAACTATAAAAACAGTCAGCATTCTTAAAATATGTTTATACATACATTTATTCACTGATTGATTGGTTGAGTATTTATTGTCTATTTTGCTTTGGTACATTTCTGTACATTTATTATTATTATTGTAGTATAGTCAAAACCCTTTTTTAATTAATACATTTACTTATTTAAAGTTTTTGCCTATTGCTTACACACCTTTTGCAGAATTTGGCTCATTATATCAAAACTCTACACACAAGTCAATCAGACATAGCACTATATATATATATATATATATATATATATATATATATATATATATATATATATATATATATATATATACATACATAGATAACCAACTCAAATCTATGCCAAAATTAAACACTACAGTCAAAACCTAACACTCCTTTCTAAAAATGAAAGTCTTGCAACAAAACCATACACACAAGCACCATTTGAATCTCTCTTTCATATCACCAGCAGCACACTGATGGGCTTTATATAAAACACTGCAGTCTTTGTGTTTCTACTTTTATTGTCATTTTCTCAGACTCACTGGCCACAAGACCTCGTCAAAATCACAGGCGATGTCCTCGCGGGCTAGGCATCGGGGAAAATACCGACTTCAGTCCTGAATCCCTTGGATTGATCCCACCTCAGTGTCTCCGCATGCCTCTTCCATTGCTTGCAGAGCAGTCATGCAGTAGTGTGGTTGTCGATCACATACTTTTCACCACCGTGCTGAAAATAATTCCTTGATTGCATTTAGAAAGGGGCTGTAAGGGGGCAGGTACAAAAGTGTATTCCTATTTGCATTTTTGTGTTGCTGCAACTCACAAAGTCGGATTGCATTATTTTCTCGCACCATTTCAATGATGGCAAGCTCTTGTTGTTGAGTGAAGAGCCGTTTCCTACCACCTTTATGCTTGCAAAGTTCTCAAAACGGCTTTCCCGAGGCCTGTTTGTAGTGCTAAGGCTCAGACCGGTGGGTGTTAATGTTTTCTGGGCAAGTGTTTTCAGGTGTGTATGTAAGTGCCTACAATTGCCAGATGAGTTTAGCATTTTGAACAGAGTGTTTTCCCAATGATAACAGGTGTTTTCGATTTTGAAGTGTCTAATGTAAGACAACATGTGTAGTGTTTCGCAATAAGTGCATTACAGAATTGCAAACAAAGTGCAAAGGTGACAAATGTATCTTAATTTCACGTCCAAATACAAAGCCTCTGCTGCGTCAAACCCGTCCACAGCCTCAGACTCATACCAGCCCCTCGGAGAACACCTTCATTCATCCGTCATCAGGGTCAGCCGGGTGTCCAGGGAGGATATAGTCCACGCACAACACGTTCACTCAGAGAGCGTGAAGTCTTCAAGCCTCTACTATCTATTACATTTCATGGAGGGAAGCCACCAATACTGCTGCCTCCCAGTGGCTTGAGCCCGTCTGGAAAGAGACGTCGCTGCGCTCCACAGGGCAGAAGACTGGAGCCACAGCTGTGCTGGCTGTTGATTGGCTGGTCCAGGCTTTCACCAGCCGTGGGATGTCAACATGAATCTCGTGGGTCATTATAGGATGAGAGGAGAGTCCAGTGGAACTGAGAAA
Source organism: Carassius gibelio (assembly GCF_023724105.1). NCBI lineage: Eukaryota > Metazoa > Chordata > Actinopteri > Cypriniformes > Cyprinidae > Carassius > Carassius gibelio. The sequence continues at coordinate 34,058,553 of NC_068417.1, forward strand.
AGACAGCGCTGAGAAGATGAATGATGAAAAGAGAACTGAGAGTTCACACATACTTTAGCATTCATGAAGATTATTTTTCTCAGTTAGCAACAGCAAACTATGAGAGATTCATTCCACTACTGTACATTTTGTAATGGTGAATCAGTTCCGTTAGGGTTATTTATTTAAATTAATTGGTTAAAATGATTAATAAATAACTAAACAATCTATTAAACTATTATTTATCTATTATTGGCCGTGAGTCCTCACTCAAAGTTCCTAAACCTAATGTGCATACTTTTTTTTTCATATATGGACCATTTTACAGAATTGGATCAGAGATAGAAACATATTGAAAAAAAAAATGGATGCAAATTGTATAATATTGAATGCACACATTTCTAGTAATTGTGCAGTTAATTCTCATATTGTATTTTCAGAGTTTCTGAATATTTGTCCTCTTCTCAAAGTTGTCACTACCACAACACAGTAATAATAATTTAATTAGAAGGATTATATATATAAGTATTATTTACCAAATGTATGTATGTATATATATATATATATATATATATAGTTAAGAGGTATATATAAGAGGTAAATAGATAACAACTACATTTTTTTACAATATTTCAAGTATAAGTTATGAGATTATGTTGTATTTTGAATCAAATGTTTATTTGTAAATAGCAAAAAGTTGATCATAACGATTAAAATTAAGCATTCATTAGTTTGAAAATACATTGAACCAAAAACATAACATCTTGGAGGATAATCCAGTATACTTTATTCTTGACAAAACATCCCATGTTTCGGTAGTGACTGCACATTTTCAGTAGTGATAAAACATGCTTTGGTAGCGACTACATCACAATACAGTTTTTTGACACACTCACTAAAACACAAAATAACTGCATAACTGTACCAGAATTGTGTTTATTTCCACAAATATGAGGATTATGTGTTCCCTTCTGTCTTTACTGAAACGATGACGCTATGTTCTGGTAGTGACAGATCTATGGATAGCACTCAAAATACTGTCACTACCGAAACTACCAGTCTAAATCTACCAGTAGAAAGTACCCAATAAATAAATATTATATAAATCTGCAATTTCCATCATATACACACACACACAGTCAGTGAAACCAAAATAAAAAATATCCAGACACTGAATACACTTTTTTAAACATTTTAATTAATTATTTTTCACTAGTGGGTACAGGACACTACAGTTCATTCATAAAGTGAGGATAGCTAAATAAAATGAAATATCACATATTATACCCAAAAAATATTTGTGAAAAAAAAAATCATTATACTGTGGACTACCACTAAAATGAACAATTATCTGAGACTAATAAATATTATTCAGACACTTTGACCTGACCGTGTTTTGCAAGTATTGTTTGTTTTTTTGTGGTCTGACTAACTTTTGTGGCTATTGATAAGTTTTCGTTTTTATTGTTGTATATTTTTATACTGTTCATATGCACGTGGATATGCAGATCCATTCACATATCAAACAAATTAAATATTTAAGAGCTTGCTGGGGGTTGGATGTGATATCAGCTAGTGTTCAGAGGAGGCTTTCTAATCCACATTTCTTTACTGAGGATCAAAACATATAGAAGAAAAGAAGAATGTGCGGAAAAGAGACAAAGGGATTCCCATAATGAACTGTAATGTTGTATTTTATTTTATTCCAAATTAATTGTAATATTACAGATTCATGCTGGTGTTACCTAGAAGGTTTTGTAGTGACTTCATCCATACCAATCTCTTGCAGATTTTCAGTCTCGCTTCCGCTCTCTGAAGACTGATCATATTCAACTCCTCTCTTATTATCTGTGAAGTGGAAAGCAATAAAGTGACTTATCATCTCCTACAGCCATAATCCCTCCCATAAAAGACACATAAAAGAGATAAAAATCACTCCTGAGGGTCTAGAGCTTGAGCTTTTCTTCACCGCTTCAGTTTGAGCTCATTACTTAAAAGACAAACAATACATTTTTTAAGTATATATATATGTGTATATATATATATATATATATATATATATATATATATATTGCTGATATAACTGCTTATTAAACATTATATTCAATGCTGAATAGATTTACTTACATTTCTGGATAATTAATGATACAAAAATACATTTATTAAGCTTTTTCTTTTTCATTTTTAGAGTTTTGTGTTTCGCGCACACACACACACATACACACACACACACACACTTCTTACAATAACATTAGTAGCAAGGTTGAAAAGTGGAGCTGAACTAGAAAAAGGTCAATTTAGCCTAGACATTTACATTTGTTACAACATAAATCAACTGATATTAAGGTAACTTCTCCTTAGAACTAAAACTTTTGACTTAAAAATGAAATAATAATGCTGAGATGCAGCCAAAATGCAAGAAAAAAAATGCTGTAGTTTTATAATATATGCTCTGTTTATGTATTTACTTTGCAGTCGATCTTGATCTTGAGTATTGTATCATCTTCATTGGTCTTGGGCGGGCGTCTTCTTAAAAACGAGATTTGCAAAGATGACAAAAATATATGTAGAATGTAGAAATAAATATCAGTTCTGTCAGTCCATTAAACTATAGAAATATCAAATGCAGTGCATAAACTCTCACTAAGCACGTATCACCGCTAATATGACTCAACATTGTCATATTTCCTGTTGAAAGAGGTATTACATTTGAGCAAATGAAGAAGAAGAAAAACTGTCTGAAATGTACCAATGAATCTTTGAACCCAAGTCATGATGGTGATGTTTTAGTTTATTCATTCATTCATTAAGCTTATAATGCAATCTACTGGTGAAAGACTTTTAGAGATGAACTGAGATTAACAGAGCTTTTGAAGCATGCCGGTGAAGTTTAGGGCAGCACAGAAACACCAGTGTAAAACTCTCTCTGCATGATTTAATGATGTGAGTTTCTTCAGCACCACGGACAGCGCTGACTATTCATCTGCTGGAGACTCCACACTGAGCACTTTCACTTATTATCCTACATGCAGCAGTCACAGTCTACAGAACCCAAGAAACAACCAGAAATATGACTTCATAAAAATGGGTAAGAACAGGTTCATTCATATTACAGCCTATTTAGTTTGTAGTGCATTATAGCAAGCAACTTTAACCTTGTTTGAGTGTAATCATGAATAGCAATTTCCAAGATTATAATTCACCACAGAATGAAACTAAACATAAGAAATTATATTTTGCATAAATTAAATTATTAATTTTCATGCCAAATTAAGCCCATTCATGTTATGCATATATGAAACTAAATAAAATACATGAAAATGATATTTAAATTAAAAATATTTTTGTTTATGGGTTTGGTACTTAAAAAAAAAAATGCTGATTTTAATTGATAAATGATACACATGATAGTGTCTGATTCTGATCATAATTATTCTAAAAGATTCACCTTGTTTGACAGCAGAGGGCAGGAAAGAGCCAGATGTTCATAAAATAGGAACGTTTGGAAAACCCATGCCCATGAATTATAATATTTTGTGCATACATGTGTTTTCTAAGCAGTTTTCTAAAAAAAATTCCCAAGTTAGATGTTATCTGGTCACTTTCTCTGTAAAATGTTAATATATCAGCAGTTTTGAATAGCCCTGAACTAGCTCTTAACTGTTGTTGCTTTAACATCTGCAAATGTGCTCATTAATCAGTGCAACTTTTGCTATCGTAAATCTCGCCATGCAAGACTCAGAAGTTGTTTGGTGCCTTCACCATTTTAGACTATCCTCATAATTGTTTACATGTTTAAAATGACACTTAATTTGTTTTGTCATATGTTGGTACACTTACATAAGGCCATAATGATAGAGAAAAGGGATGTACCTCTTATCTGTACCTCTAGAGGGAAGCATTGTCCAATTTAACACCTCCTTGTTTACAGCTGTAACAGCTTCTGAATGCCTCAAATTGACTGGAGCCTCAGGACTAAGATCTGTTTGAAACTAGGCCCAGATTTATATTGCTCAAGAGATGAGTAACGCTCTATTAAATATGATACATTTGGCAAAAATGATATAAACAAGAACTGAATGAGGACAAATCTGGATAAACCTGCTAATGAAATAAAACAAAATGCAAGTATATTCAAAAGCTGTTTTTGAAGAGGTTTCAAAAGACATGAGGGTGAGTAAACAATGACAGGATATACACTTTTAGGTGAACTATCCCTTTAAGTCCCAACCATTCCACTAGAGGGTAAAACTGACTAATGTTGGGAAGTCACTAGTTATTTAATTACAAAATATGGTTAAATTATTTTGAGGTGTCTTTGTTGCAATGTAATTATCCATTTCAAGTACTGTGTAATATTATTTTTCCATCATATATAAAATATATATATATAAAAATTGTATGTATTATGTATTATTTTCTTTCAGATTTTTTCACTCAGCCATTCACCTTGATTATTATTTGTTTCTCTCCAACAGGCCCTGAGGTTTTTCCCTGTTCTGCATCCCAGGGGCCTGTATTCTCAGCCAGGTTTCCGGCCCTGCAGCGGTCAGATCGTGTCACGTCCCAGAGCCTATTGATCCAGGTTCAGGTTTGCTGTCGTTCATCTATAAATACACCTGAGGTGCTATCGGTGGCCTGCCTGGGGAAGGAGGATTTTCTGGTTGCCAGACTCTCTCTCCACCCTTCATCCTGTTCTCCTCCCCTCCGGACAGGCTATTGTTGAAGGCAATCTATAAGTCCCTGGGCACTCTGCCGGCCCGGGGTTCAGGATCTAGCCAGTAGATCAATGGAAAGCTGCAGAGCTGTGTGCGGTGAGGGAAGATGCTCCACATCATCCCACCCGAGGATTCAAGACCCTGTTCTTTTCTTTCCAAAAAGTCTACTATAAGAGACAGTTTTGATACCGTACACATTTCAGACACTGAAATCACACTGAATTTTAAGTGGTTCAAACATAAAATGTTGACAATGAAACATAAGTTATCAGTTCATTTGAGTAAAAGTTGTAAAAAATGAAAATGAGTTACAAGGCAGTCCAAGACTTAGATGAGTTTGTTTCTTCTTCCGAAGATACTTAGCATCACTTGCTCACAAATGGATCCTCTGCAGTAAATGAGTGCCGTCAGAATGAGAGTCTAAACATCTGATAAAAAGATTACATTAATCCACAAGTAATCCACACCACTCCAGTCCATCAGATAACATATTTTAAAGCCAAATGCTAGACGCTTGCTAGAAACAAATCCATCATTAAGGCATTTGACTTCTTTCCAACTGCCAATCCTAAGCCATTATAAACATATGGTATGTCTCTAACTTTGTTCTTATGTAAAAGTTCTAGAAGCAAACACTAAAAAGTAAAGGATCAACACAATGCACATCTTTTAAGCTTTTTATACTTACAAGGTTTAATAAGTACTGAAACTAAAACATAAAATATCAACATAACGCACGTCTTTGAAGCTGTTCTTTAAAAAAGTTTATTAAATACTGAAACTAAAACATAAAATATCAACATAACACACATCTTTGAAGCTGTTCTTTAAAAAAGTTTATTAAATACTGAAACTAAAACATAAAATATCAACGTATTGTAAATTTCTGAAGTAGGTACTGACAATGAAAACTACAATATTAACTAGTGCCATCAAATTATTAATTGCATCCTAAATAAAAGTTTTTGTTTAGATAATACGCATGTCTGCCGGGTATATTTATTATGTATAAACAAATACACACACATACAGTAAATATTTTGAAAATATTTACATGTATAAATTTATATTCTTATATTTGATATTATACATAAATATATTTAACATATAAACAGTTTTTTTTCATAAATATATACATGCATGTATTTGTATTTATATATGCATAATAAATACACATAGTTTGCACACTTATATTATGTAATCATTTGACAGCACTAATATTAACATGCACTTATATTATATCATACTGTGTCTAAAGTTGTTCATATAAAAAAGTTTAATGTGTAGACACTATCAATATGAATATTTTAGTAACTAGAATTGTTCATACATTAAGCATTGAGGTTTTATATTCTGTCATGAAAACTTACACTATCAACATATTGTACATTTCAAGAGTTGTTTGACCATGATGTGTTGACATGGAGACACAATTTGTTAACACAAATTGTACAGTTAAAAAATACTATTAATATGTGGCACTGTACACTGAAACATGCAATGCTTACTGTAAAAGTAACAATTGCTGAAATTTAAACATACAAAATCAGTATTGCATGCATTTAAATGAAGGTTAAGATATTAGATGCAACACTAAAATATACAATATGAACATTTTACTGCTTAAATTTTGATTGCATGTACAGTAAAATGCTTACACTTGATATACTCAGGTATCATTTCAATGTAAATTCATAAAACCTATGTTATTGTATGACCCTAAAGCTGCCAGTACACAAAATGTTGACAATTTACAACAACTAACACACATCTATCTAAATACAGAATATGTCATAGAACAACCTATAAACCTTTTGTTTACTTTAAAACGAGGAAAACACTCTTACCAACCTTTAATTTGGCTTTTTGGTCTTATATTTTACAAAACTTATTACAAGGTGTACACAAGTATGCTTCTAAATCACTGTTTTTTAAATTCAAGACCTCTGGGGCAAAGGCGACACGGCCCAGCGAAGCCAACATCACAGGAGGCTTTTACAACCAAGCCGTCATTACTGTCCACCCACTATGACCAAACACTTTCAAAGCAATAACATTATCAAACACAGCTCAATGAGTCCAAGGAAGGACAATCATTTCAAAGCCGCCTGGTGCTGACATTTCTTTTAATATACTATGTTGTACCAACTTTATGCTAGAGAGAGAGGATTGAAGTGAAGGATGCTGGGAGCTGGGTCAGGAAGAAAGACTAGTTCAAAAGAGCGCAGCGTCCTCCTTGGGATACAAACACCATCTCTTATTTACAGCTTTGAACTGGCAAAGCCCATTTTGGAACAGACAGCAGGAATGTTTTGGCCACCAGCTACTGTGCATTGCCAAGGTTGCCGTCATTAAAATTAAATGTAGTACTGTCTGACACAGAGATGCTAGATCTCTGTAACATTTGAGACAAACATAAGCTAATGGAAGAAAGTATTAGAAATAAATCGCCACACAATTACACACCAAATTCTGTTAACATCTCTGATATTGGCAGAAGAATGTTGTAGAAGCAAATAGGGTACAAAATAGGGCTCGAAATTCTTTGAAGTTCATATTTTCAACAATGTATAACTGAAACAATGCTGTTTGTTAATCTCAGGAGGTCAAACTATATATTATATTCATATACAGTATTAACCCAAACTGAGTGTTATTTTCTTTCTATAATTATAGATTTGTAACTTAAAGTAGATATGTCAATTTTTCAACCCTGTTACCTGTTTTGTACATATTTGATCAGTATAAAACCTTCATTGGCTTGGTTTTATTTACTAAAAAACAACTTCAATTAACAAATATTGGATACAATTATAATGAAATTCAATGAAAGTTAAATAGTTAATTTAAATACAAATATGTCTTGAAACTATAAATGTGTCACAATGTTTATAAACAAAATTAATGTATACATTGTATACATAATCTTAGAGAGTCAAACAAAATATTACATTAATATATAAATGCAAAGTGATTTTCATTTTCATTCTATATTTATACATGTTTAATATAAAATAGATTTTGTAAGAATTTGCAAAAATTTTCACCCGTTACCCAGTTATGTTTATAAAATAGTTTAAAAGCTTGTTTGGCTTGGTTTTATTGTCTGGCAGTCAACTTTAACTGATAGAAATAATGGATGAAATATGAATTAAATTCAGATTAAAGGGTTAAATGGCACATTTAAATACAAAATATGCCTTAAACTCTTTAAAAAGTAAAATTTCAGATTTTATCAAAAATGTATGAACAAAACAATGTTTTTGTCAATCTCAAGAGGTCAAACAAAATATTACACAAACCCAAATTGATGTTTATTATTTTTTTTCATTCTATAAACTCGTAAACTAACACTGATTTTCAAGCTACACAATATCGCGTTCATTATCGCTAATGAATCGCCTTCGATAATGAACGCGATATGGCGTAGCTTGTCAACGATCTACGGCTCTGTCTATTAAATGCCACTCCAATTATAAGCAGGTAATGGCGATTTTAGCGGTGATCACGGAAGCAGCTTTACTGATTAGATGCGCATGATCATATCGTTAGATATATCGCCCAGCCCTAACTGATTTTATAATAGTTTGGCTATTTTAAACCCTGTTGTCCAACCCACATTTTGGACATACTGGAATAATATAAAACATTGATAAGATTGGTTTAGTTTTAATACTGCTTTAATACATATTGCATCAAATATTAATTGGAGTACACTTTTAAAAGAAAATACTATTTCCGTTTTTCTACATCAACATTTTACACTAAATATAATGTATAATTTCTTTGTAATAATTTGTAAAACTTAACTAGCAATTTATGAGTGTTTTTCCCCTCCTATTTACTTTTCTGTTGTATCTTGAACACGTACAAATTGAGAAAACAAAATTACTCTATGCTTACCTTTCCCCATGATGAGGAAATACTCCAAATTCCATTTTCTTTAAACAAAGAGCAAATCATCAGTAAGTAACAGGGTTGAATGAATGTAGGATATATTTTAAATATATGCTTAATTAAATACGTTAGTAAGCCAATATATAAATTGAAAAGTACTTACAAAGTTAGTACACAAGACAGTATTTAGGATAAATAATTTAATGCTAATAATACAGCAATACATGTACACAAAAGTGAGAAAAGAAAAGAACAACAACAAAAAAATGGCATGTACTCGCTTTCAAAAAAAAAAATAAAATAAAATAAAGAAAAAGAAACCATCAACAGTCCTTTAAATATTGCTTAACTAATCTACAATTCCCTTTGACAACAATAGCAGATGCCTGAGAGTGGAAACTCTTAAATTAAAGTCGTCTGCACACGCTCACCGCAAATGCGCGTGCACACACACACACACTTTAATTAAACTATAGAGGGGGTCCTACATTTATATCATGCACCCCCTTATCAAAAACAACATTACACCACACTGTGAGAAATGCTTTTAACAGTCCAAATGAGAGAAGTAGTGACCCAAATACTCTTTTGGTTTTGATAATTCATAATTATTATCAGTTTTATACAGTGTTTGGAAGTTTAGTGGTTTATCGTTCATAGCAAATTGTCTGCGTGTTAAATAAACAGTCTGTGTGAATTAGTAAGAAGCGTATGATGGATTCTGTACAAGTTGTTTTAACAATTACGTAATGTATTGTGACAGTCAAAGCTGCGGTCCACCACCAGTCTTGGCTCACTCCATCTAATTTTTTGTGGGTTTTAAAACTGGGCTGCACCACTAGACTTTTATTTGGTGTAGAAAATTGCAGTTGTGAATGGCTGGATATCCTTTTAAGGGAGCTGTGGCAAGGCAATGGATTCTGAGTGCAGGCAGAGCCCGAGTGTAACATAATCCATTAGCAAAGAGTTCTAGGAAAGACAACGCCATGCACACAACAGCAAAGCACTTAAATCTAGATGTCTGTTGGTGTTCTGTAACAAAAACAGCAGTCTAGGCACTCCTAATGGAACAGACTGAAGGAAAGATCTGGGTATGAAGAAAGCTGAGGCTTCTTAGAGAACATTTACGAACACCCCACACCATTATGATGACAGATCAAACGTGCAAGTCGTCCGAATGGAGAAATGTAGCAGAGAACAGAACACACAAGTGTTGGTGGGAAATCAAAGGATTTCTCTCAAACAGGAACTGTTATCACTGTCTCACATTGCATTTACATCTCTGTGGAAACTGTCCATGTCCCAAAACCTGCTTTTTTTATCTTGTATGATGCTTTATAAATTCGTAATAAAATACATTTATTACATATTATGTAACAGGTTAATGTAGATGTTTTTCTTTTTCCTTGGTTTCTTTCATGTAGAAAATGATGTACAACAATCCAAAGTGATTGTAGATTCTGCTAAGTGCGTATCTATGTCAAATATGGCTGTCGTTACGGAGTATAAAAACATTAGCAAATACAGAGAGTGATGTGAAAAACTGTTCACTAGTACTGAGTTTAACTCTGACTTCCTGATATGATAAATATAACCAGAGTTCGTGAGAAGAGACAAAATATGAGATGAGACAAGACAAGAATGAGACAAAAAGACAACAGACAAAAATGAGATGAGACGAATGAGGATAGAAGAGACTAGAATGAGGTGAGAATTATATGAGAAGAGAATAGAAGACAAGAATGAGAAGAGAAGAGACTGAAATGAGAAGACACAAGGAGACAAGAATGAGATGAGAATGAGACAAAAAGAGAAAAGACAGGAACAAAAAGAATAGAGTAGAATGAAGTAAGAGGTGTGAAGATAATAGAAGAGACAAGTATGAGAAGAGAAGAGACAAGAATTAGAAGAGAAGAGACAAGAACGAGATGAGAAGACACAAAGAGACAAGAATGAGATGAGAATGAGACAAAAAGAGAACAGACAAAAATGAGATGAGATGAGACGAATGAAAATAGAAGAGACGAGTGAACTGAGAATTATGAGAAGAGAATAGAAGACAAGTATGAGAAGAGACGAGAATGAGATGAGAAGACAAGACAAGGAGACAAGAATGAGATGAGAATGAGACAAAAAGAGAAAAGACAGGAACGAGAAGAATAGAGTAGAATGAAGTAAGAATTAGGTGTGAAGATAATAGAAGAGACAAGTATGAGAAGAGAAGAGACAAGAATGAGACAAGAAAAGAAGAGACATGAATGAGACAAGAAAAAAAGAAGAAAAGAATAAGACAAGAAAAGGAGAGACAAGTGTGAGATGAGAAGAGACAAGAATGAGACGAATGAGACAAGAAAAGAAAAGACACGAATGAGATGAGGAAAAAAGAAGAAAAGAATAAGATAAGAAAGGGAGAGACAAGTGTGAGATGAGAAGAGACAAGAATTAGAAGAGAAGAGACAAGAATTAGACAAGAGACAAGAATTGAGACAAGAAAAGAAGAGACACGAATAAGACAAGAAAAGAAAATGAGAGAAGTGTGAGATAAGAGAAAGAAAAGAAGAGACAAGAATGAGACTAAATTGAGACAAGAAGAGTTAATGAGAGAAGAAAATATGAGGATAGACTAGAATGTGATAGAAGAATAAGAGAAAAAGAGAAAATGGGCAGAGACTAAAGGATAACAGGAAAATAGAGTAGATTACAGATTAGGCAAAAGTGATTCAAAAAAATGCAGATGAAAAAAAATGAGACAATACGAGGTGAAACAAAAAACATTTTCTCAAAAAATGGAGAAAAATGGAGAGGAGGAAAGAGGACTAAAATAGATGAGATGAAATGATAGAATAGAAATGAGCAGATTGGAGATGAAAGAGACAGGACAAAATGAGATGCGACTGAGACAGTGGCGAGACACTATCCATCTCTATCAGCAGATCTTCCACATTCAGCTTTTCAGCTGCTCCTTCAGAAGTACCATGGGCACGTGGCTCTAAACATGATCTCATCCATTCATCATACAGAAACCTGGGAAAAGCTATTGCCTTGCAAGGCCTTGTTCCATTTGTCAGAAGACAAAATGTTATGATATGCCAGGACAGATGGGCAAAGCTGGCAGAGCCAACAGTGACGGGATGGTGACCATACATGGACTGATTGGAAAGAAAGAGTCCAACCTGAATGTGTGTGTTTTTGAAGTGAATCTTTGGGGAAAGTGTACATAATACACCAAATGTGTGCATGTGTGTGTAAAGGGCGCACTAAGAACTGGCTGGTTTGGTGTAATCATCCACTCCAGTGATAGTGGCCTTGCAGAAGAAGCAGTCCTTGTTATTCATCAAGTGCTGATTGATACAGGCCCTGAAATAAAAGACAAAGTGAGTGAGGGAGCGAGAGATCTGTCCGTCAGTGACATTTAATCACTTAAAGAGTGCTGAGTCATGTCAAAGCGTGAGCTATCTGTGCTGCGCTTTGCGATATTACTTCAAGCAACTCAAAAACAAACCGCCAATAAAATGTATTCTATTAAGAGCATAGTTTTGATGTATATAAATAGTATTTTGACAACTTCAATGAAGTGCTGAGACCACAGCATTACCAGTGGACAGTACTGGGTATAACTGATTACATGTAATCTGGATTGTGCAATAAGATTCCAAAAGTTACCCAGCAGCCACACAACGTCATAAAATCATTTATATTTGGTTCAATTTCAGTTGTGACATCGGGTGACAAAAATGTCAGTGTCAATACAACATCTAATGTCAATGTTAATGTGATGTCCAATACTGACCTCAGGTGGCTGTGTAACCAAACGTTATGTTACGCACACGATATGTTAACGTCAAATTGGCGTCAAATACTGACGTCAACCTGATTTGTATTCTCATCCAGAATGCAATGTCTGTCCGACTTCATGTCCAATGTCAACATGTTAATATATTGACGTCCTGTGCCTGCCGACTTTAAATTTAAATTCAATTAAATTAAATGAGACTTTAGCACTTGTAGTTAGATTCCATTACATTTTTAAGTGCTCATAATCAGATTACACTTTTTAAGAATTACATGATTACATATTATTCACACAGTGCCAGTAAATTATACAACTTTATTTTAATAAAACTACTGGTTACAGTTGAAAAGTCTTGCATGTTTATGGAAGAGCACGTACCAATCGCAAAATGGATCGGCCACACAACATTTTTTAAGATTTTAAGGAATATTTTTTATAATTTAACAACACTAACATTGTTAACAAACAACCGAGAACTGTTAAATATTAAAATATTTATACTTGTACAGTTCTCATGTTTATTTTGATTGTTTATATTTTAAAGCAGGTTGATTCGTTTTATTTTGTTTGACATTCTTATTATTTATTTAATTCGTTTTTGTGAATTTCTGTTATAAATTAGTAATTTGTGAAACCATGGCGTAATGTTATGTTACATGATATGCCAAATGTAATCTAAAAATAGTCCAAAAGTAGTCAGAACTAATTACTCAATGTTTGTTATCTAATAGATTACATTAAAAACTAAAATTTCCATCATGTAATTTGCAATCGGTAAAGGACTGCAATTTTTAAGTCATCTACCAGCACTGCCAGTGGAATTAATGTATCGCAACAGAGGGAACATGTCCTTAGTATTTCAGGCAGTGTTTATGCTCTATATAAGTAATGGTCATTGAAGCCTTTAACGGCATGGTGTTAATCTCTTAAATGGAAGAACGGAGCTGTTGATAGGATGCTGGCAGCAACTCACTTGCAGGATTTGTGGGAGCAGGGCTTGAAGATGGCTGATATGGAGTGTGCATAGCAGATCGGGCAGAGATCATCCTCACTGGTTGGCTGTAAAAGAAAAAAAGACTGATGTAATCATTTGTGAACCTGGACAAGAAAACCAGTCTTAAGTGTAAATCTTTGCTAAAAATATACCCCAGCGACTGGTTTTGTGGTCCAGGGTCACGTTTAAGAAGCAGATACATTGTGTATTGACTTCCTGAAAGATGTCCCAAAAAGAAAGTGTTGTCAAAGACACTCTTTTTCCTTCTTAACAATGTCATCGTATTCAGCAAACCAACTATATATTCACACTGTTCTTATATTAATTCATTTTAAATCAGTGAGCCTACCAGCCAAACACTTTTTAAGTGAACTATTGGGATGTCTCGTCCCCCTAATGTCAAAAAGTACCTATTTACAGTATTTTTGAAGTATGGAGCACTGGACTTATTGAGAATTTCTTAAGCTACAGAAGACCTCATTTTAGTTTATAATATATACTCATAGGAACAGCTTTCACCTGCACAGCATGTACTTTTTTTTAATTAGCAGCAAGAGAACAGAGCTTAACCCCTGACCCCTTGAAACAAGCTGATGGAGCTTCATTAGTATACAAGCATCTCATGATTTATTTAATTTTTTTTATTTTTTTTGCCACAAAGACTCAAGCTTTTTATTTGTACTTAAAAAAAAAAAAAAAAAAAAAAAAAAAAACTTTAAATGTATAGAAAAGAGTAGCTTGAACATTTTGCTAAACAAAATTGTCTCCTAAAATATATTTTTTAAATACATATACATGCATATTAAATCACCAAAAACAGCTTCACAGATATAAAAAATGAATGAAGTGAAACTGACAACTCTGATATACTATAACGTTATATAGGGTAGGTCGGCAAATATATTCTATTTTTATTCTCTATTAATTTTCTATTTACTTATTCATATGTAGGATCCTACGCATCTGCACATTAAAGCCGTCAAATATTCAACATACATGACATTAAAAAAAAAAAAGCTGCAAAGAACATTCAGCACACATCCCAAGGTGACGACACACAAGATATATTCAAACAAACTAGAACACATACTGAATGTACAAAGACCCCAGAAGATCATTTTCACTTTTGGTGATCCCAACGTACTCACTTTTTTATATAACATTGAGACATAGGAAATTAAATTGATAATTAAATAGATTATTTGAAACAAATCAAATCTAAATCCCTGAAATAATATTTCTTAAACATTTAATCGTTGTGTATTATTATTATTATTATTATTATTAGTAGTAGTAGTAGTAGTAGTAGTAGTAGTAGTATAGGACCTTACTGTGTTTGAGTGGTGCACTATATGAATTGAGACTTTTTGAAAAATAGTAAAATGGTGGTTTTCTGGGCAAAACCTGTTAAGGGTTGTTGTTTGTTATGTGGATGCTAGGGCATTAGAAGGTTTTCAGCAAGCAATTAAACCGATTTGTATGCAATCTACAGTTCCTTCTGTCAGTTGGTCTTGTGATTTCCAAGAGAACAAATTCCTAGCGCAGCCACAGAAAACGCTGATGAATATTCTCCATCCATCCTCAAGTCTGAGTCACACGAGACTCCCATAATCTCCACGCTTTCATCCGAAGGCTTTCCTCTCCTCGCTGGGAAGTGGGGAAACATGGCAGCGAGTGTTAATTGAGTTCTTTGTACTGATTTCATGGGGAGTGTGGATGAAAGCCTGCAGTGACAGAAGAGCATCCCTGTCAACCATCCTCGCTCTACACCGCAGAATATGACAACCTTATATTTCATGCTAATGCATTTTCCTTATTCACCCAAATCCAGCTCCCAAACAGTTTCCAAAATTTAATGGCCAGATCAATTATTAAAGCTATTATTAAACCATTATTTAACAATTTTAAATAATAATAATAATCAGTCAAACAACATGTATAGCAAATGCATAATTTAGATTATTTATTAATTTCACACGTACTCAAACCTTCCTTCCACAACTCCCTGAGGCCTCTACAATGATTGCATGTTGTTAGACGCACGTCCTTGCCCGACCTTGTATGTAATGAAGCCAAGGGTGCAGAGGACAAGCTAAAGTTATTGAGATCTTTTTAATATGAATACTTTAACTGCTCCATCTCTTTTGATTAAAAACTGAATGTGAGGCAAAAAGCAGCCCCTCATTTAATTTTAAAGGGTATTGCACCGATGAAAGCAATTTTGCAAACCATAGATTTATACTCAATTACACAGATAGCCAGGCTATTGAGTTCTTCATCAGTTTTTCAAGCGGTTCTTTGACTTGAACGGGGCCTTTTGATTTTGTGTTGGGTCTTCCCCAATGTCCTTCCATTCTCAAAGTCAAACTTTGTTCCAAGGGGAATGATTGGGTTTCTGTTTGGTCTCTAAGCTGAGATGAAGGAAATACAAGACCCTTAAAATCTCATTCATTCCCTCGTAAATCCGTCTCTTCTGAGCTATTACCTTCAGATCTTGTGTCTGGGTAATGGGGGAAGATATCCACTATCCCAAGGTAATTTGCAGGGGCACAGATTGACCTTGACTGGCTCAGTTCGCTCTGGTTCATGGCGGCCTGATAAAAACGCTGGGTGTTTAACTGAATTCATATGGTTACTCTATTCAGTGAGCGCAAACTAACAGAGAAATCAGTCATTGGCAAGATTGGGACTGTGTGACTTAAAGGAATAGTCCGTCCTATAAATAAATAAATAAATAAATGAAAAATAGCTGACAGTTTACTCACCCTCAAGTCATCCAAGTTGTAGATGAGTTTGTTTCTTTATCAGATTTGGAGAAATGTAGCATTGGATCACTTGCTCACCAATGGATCCTCTGCAGTGAATGGGTGCCGTCAGAATGAGAGTCCAAACAGATGATAAAAACATCACAATAATCCACCAGTAATCCACATCCCTCCAGTCTATCACTCAATGTATTGTGAAGCAAAAAGCTGTGTGTTTGTCAGAAACAAATCCATCGTTAAGAAGTTTTTTGCTTCAAACTGTGGCTACAAGCTAAAATTACAAGTTATGATTTCTCATTCTGATAGCACCCATTCACTTCAGAGGATCCATTAATGAGCAATATAATATTCAGCAAATGACACTTTTGTGGTGAATTAGTCCTTTAAGTCCTGGCGCGTTCACATTTACTGTTGCTTTCATTACTAATCCAAGAGTTTCAATCGAGGGCGAAACATTTCCCTCATGCAGATTTATCTCATGTTTAAGTTGGTGAAAATGTTTTATGTTCTATAATGTTGACCAATGAAAAGCTGCTTGATATTAGAGTGATTTCTGTGAGGCTGGAGTCTACAAGAAACTGAATTCACAACGTAATTAGTAAAAACAGATATTCAGTGAAAGAGAGAAAATCTAAAAGGATTTCCAATCAATTTGATCAAATTGAATTATTTCAGCTGTGACAAAGAAGGCCTGGTGACATCTGACAAAAAGGAGACTTGAGTTTCCAGTAGCAGAATTTCAGGTACATTAGCACTACACTTCCCACAATCCTGAAGTCAAATCCACCAATCAGAACGAGGAACGCAGACTTGTAGTATCACTTGAGGGCCACAGTGATTTTGGGATATTTTCTAAATACAGTATTTATATATTCTATTTTCTATAAAGTAGATACACATATTTTTGAATAATATTCACTAATTGCTGTGCATGTGTATCCATTTCACCTTCACTTAAAATGAATGGTCCTGTAAAAAAGGCTTCATATCTTTGTGAATGCTGTCTATAAAGCTGTATAGCTACAGTAAATGGATTTTGGAATCATAACCAGCAGAGATCAACATGAGCTGATGGCTCAATCCCTTCATTGCCTCGGGTCATATATCCCTCTCCAGTCAGAGCCAAAGTGCTGAGGAGGCAAGACGCTGCACTCTACATATGATTAGATATGTCACCCTAAGACCTGAGACCGTTCTGGTAAATGAGCCAATATCATCTGATGTAGAGATCCAATAAAAAATGTTTTCAGTGAAAACACAGGTTACAAGACTGGATTCCACTATACAAATAACCGATAATAATAATGTCTAGAAACAGTTGTTTATTTCTTATGAAAACAGTTAAAATGTTCAAAACTTCCTTACAATATGAAAACTATGTGTGTGATTTATAGTAGCATCGAGTCTATGACATCCATTCGCCAAATTTCTTTCTTTCTTTCTTTCTTTCTTTCTTTCTTTCTTTCTTTCTTTCTTTCTTTCTTTCTTTCTTTCTTTCATGGATGTCACATTTACTTTTTTCTTTTCTTTTCTTTTTAAATGTATATCCAATCATTTTACTTTGAGTAATTTGGCCCTCCACATGTTTTCCTAGAAAGTTGAAAAAGTTATTTAATAAAAAAAAAAAAAAAAAAAAAGATAAATAAATCAATCACACAAAAGTCAGGATGCCCTTTATGATTGGCACTACTGTCAAGATATTAATAAATTGAACTCAATTCACAGTAAAATCAATGCAGGGAACCAATGTACCATTTGTAATCAATTGAAGATTTGCAATGCTCTTTCATTGCAACGTATGAGGGTTGCATCATCAATATGTAGATTCCCATCTCAGCTGCTTCATTAGTAACGTGTGTAACTGCAGGGCGTCCCGCAGTGAGACAGCGGACACATGACCTTCAGATTCTGACGGGTCCCTATCGACATGTGTCGGGCTGATATTTAAGAGAGAACTGAACGCTGATGTTTCCTGACCATGTGCTGTTGAGCTTTTTTCCTTTTCTTTTTTTTTTCTAAGCAAGAACAGTGTATACTTGCATGTATGCAACATACAATTCTGGAGCAGACATAGTGGTGATTTATAGTAATCTACAGGTGATGCTTCACAACAATACATCACATCATATTTCATAGGGATGCACATTTAAGATTAGGGATGTACTAAATGAGATGACTGGTAAAACAAAGACGTTCCCCGACATGAAATTTTGAATTATTCATGCCCAAGCAGATTGTTGTCTTGTCTCTACCTTTTTGCAATACCGATGAGATCTAATTATTGCGTAGGCACCAACAAAATCTTTTTTGGGCCAGATGTGTCTGTGCTTTTCTGTCAACTTGAAAAATAGCTGAACAGCCAGTGGTGTCAACACAGATACTCACACAGAATCAATGATAGAAGCGCTGAAAATGGGTCAAGTGTGGAAAGACAAGCAGCATACAGATACGTTTACAAATCCAGCTGAATTATACAATGTGGCATACTTGAAAGGTTTATATAGAAAATTATTTTCCCGCTTGTGATATGGTGAATCAAATCAATATAAATACATATTTGTCTGTCTAAATTTTGTTATATGCTGTGGCCATTTTTATTTTGTATTTATATTTCAATTTATATTTCATTTATTTTTATTTTAGCTTTAAGGTTTTATTAAAATGTATGAACATTTTTTTTTTTACATTTCGATTCACAAGCATTAATTATAATATACACTTAAATAAAGTTTTATTCAACCTTAATACTTTTTATTTTAGTTTTAACCATTTAACTACTTCAAACTCATTATTTCAGTTAATATATATATATATATATATATATATATATATATATATATATATATATATATATATATATATATATATATATATTATAGCTTTACTATATATATCTGTTCATGTTTATTAATTTAATTGGTTTATGTAAATATCTCTTTTAACTAATGCGTCAATAGTTTTCATCTTATGTTTTTATCTTTAATATACAATACTAACCCTGCTGCTGTCCAGTCTCATCACTTTCATTCAACATCTTATGTAACAGCCAGGCTGGCAGTTTCTAGAATATAAATAAAATAATAATAAAATAAATCCTCTCTGGACTTTCGGGTCACCAAGAAATGTCAATCTCAGCTCACTTTAAAGCCAGCTGGAGACTCGCAGAAAGAGGAGGCCGTACTTTTGCTGTGGGAGTGAAAATTGTAGCTCTCTTCACAGCTAAAGTGCCCAGAAAAAGCACCAGGTAATTGCAGCGAGCTTTCCTGAGGAGAATTAGTGCGAAGCGCTGTCAAAAATGCCACAACTCCATCCGGAGTAATCAAAGTTCATTTTTCCTGAAGTGAAAATAACTATGTTTCTTGCAGGAATACTGGCGTCCATGCAGGAACGGATTTCACTGAAGCGAGGCGCAACGATGGAGATTTGTCAAAAACGTGTAGGAGTTGATTTCCCAACCGAAAGCCAGCAGATTCAGAAATCTGTAATATTCCTCTTCTGCATCATTAGTTTGTTTTTAATTAATTTATTTCTTTAGGAGCAAACAGATTTCCTAAGCTCGTGTCTTCACTGAAGCTGAAATCTAGGACAAGGCTCAGACAGGAAATAAGTCTGGGAACTTCAAAGCTCTTCGAGTATCTTGGAAAAGTGACCTCTGGTCAGGCAACCACAGTAACTACAGAGAAGAGAGAGAGCAAACTTGGTATTTTGATGACAATTTGGCTAGATACTGACATGTTTTCCTTCCTGAAACAGTATAAATATGCTGGCCTGCCACTAGCACCGCATAAAGTGTCATTATACAAACAGCTGGCAGCAAGAAAATAAGAAATTAAACTAGATTTCTACAAAATGTGAATGTTTCACACTATTTGTACTTTATTATAGTAATTAACCCTAGGTAGCCAACATTTAACAATGCACCAATTAAGAATTATAATAATAAAAAACTTTGAACTTAATTGGATATTTAATTGATTTTATTTATTTATTTTTTGTATGTACTTGCTTCCTTAGGTGTTTTCATTTTAATTTCAATTTTGCAACCTGTTGGCTTCCTCAGCTTAAATACAATTCAAATTCAGAAAATGACTGAAAGGCTTTCTTAATCCACTGCTGTATATCCCTAACTGTCCAGTGTTAACCGTGGAGAAGCATTCCTTCCTACATCTTCAGAGATCGATACGATTGATTGGAGCATGCAATGAGCACACAACCTGTTTAAACAACTGCTTGAGCAAATGTCGTATGCAAAACTGCTACAGTTGCAAAATAATGTATACAGTGTTTAAAGAGCTTCACAAATGTTTGCGAATCCAGTGATTAGTTCTCTCTCAAAAGAGAGGTTTGTGACGAGATTTTGTCCACAGGTGAACTTGTTGCAAAAAACGTTCTTATTGCAGAAACATACATTTGAATGTCTAATGAAGACTTTGCAAGAGTTTCGCAAACTTTTGCAAAAACATTAGTTCTTCAATTTCTAACTAGTTGCAAAATGGAACTATTTACATTACTTAAAACTATTAAAAAAAAAAAAAAAACTTTCTTAGTGCAAAAACATACATTTGAATGTCTAATGAAGTCTTTGCAAGAGTTTCGCAAACTTTTGCAAAAACATTAGTTCTTCAATTTCTAACTAGTTGCAAAATGTAACTATTTACATTACTTAAAACTACTTAAAAAAAAAAAAAACTTTCTTAGTGCAAAAACATACATTTGAGTGCATAATGAAGACTTCAAGAGTTTCGCAAACTTTTGCAAATATAGTGATTAGTTCTTTCTTTATTACACTTTTTTTTCACAAACTTTTGCTAACTAGTTGCAAAATTTAACTACTGTCTTTCTTTCTTACACTTAATTCCTTTGTTACCCACAATTTAGTTAATCTAGGTTCAAAATATTTTATAATAGTCAGTGCTATTTCTTGTAACATTCTTACCTGAAGCAAGCAAACAGAATCTGTTGTTTTTTACACTTCCAACATTATTCTTAATAAATTCACGCTGGTGTGTCATCAATTAAACCAATGCCTTTTTGGGGGGCAGTGTTGTTATTGATAACTAAGACTTAAAAGTACATAATACAATTAATAATAAATGTGAATATTACATGAAAAATCACTTTAAATAATATAACGTTTTTTTTCTAAAAATTCAACTAAAATTCAAAATTTAATTGAACAGTGGAAACAAACAAACTATTATGAAATATTAATAAATACTATAATATTATAGAAATAATACATGTTACAACCAACCAAGCTCACAAGCACATAACCAAATCTTGGAGATGTTCGATGTTTCGCATCGTTTAGCAATGAGAAAAGGGGAACACGTACAGAGGGGTTGTTAATGATCATCACTGACTGCAGATTGGAGGCAAGGGCAGCTCATGGCTAGAAATGACTGGTAATCAGACACCACTTTACAGAGAATATGTCTCGAGTGACCCAACACACACACACACACACACGGATCAGATTGTTGCAGCACAAAAGACAGGCCGCACGCTTTGTTACCCTGGACGTCAGAGGCAAGGTGCACTTGGCAGAGAAGTGTAAACAAATGTCAGCGAGTGTGGAAACAAACACCCGCACGATCACACTCGCTCAATGAGCTAGATTCTGTTCTGCCAGAGATGCGCAAGGCTCAAAACATGCATTATGCAAAGTTTCATGTTCATAATAACAATTTTGATTTTTGTCTAAAGCAACTTTACTTTTCATATGACATCCCTAAGCCCTTTCATTTCTAAGCCCCGCCCATAAACATCTAGACTTTATTATGAAACACCCTAACTTTTTCATGATCCTTTCTATTTACATTGAAATCAAACCCTGCTCTACATATTATTCCCGTTGAATATAGTGGCTTTCACTCTGAAAAAGTTCATGCATTAGGTATCAGTTAAGAAAAGTGTTGTACATTTATTAATCTAGGTTAATGTTAATTCGCATCTATGCCGTTAATTGTTAATTCAAGTTGTTAGTTCACAAAACACATGTTTATTCAACTTGCAATGTTTAAAGGTGCATTTATACAAACGTCTAGATAAATAAGAAGCTCTCTGCCATTATAATAAACATATTAAGTCATTCTTTGTTTCCTCACTCACAGCAAATCAAATAACTGAAATCAAATAACTGAAGGTCACACCAGCTGAACATCTACACAGAAACAACAGTCACAATTAAGAAAGCTTGATCTTTAGAGACGTAATGTATTAACTTATAATGAAGGGTTGAATATGAGTAAGTAGAATTATTATAGCAATAAATGGTAATGGCTTATAAAGGATGCCGCCAAAACACATGGACAATATTGCATTAGCTACAGGTCATCACTCAAAACCTCAAGGGGAACAATAGCAATAATATTTCTGTTTATTAAAGTTTGTGACATGAAAACAAATCATCTTGCCACAAGGAATATCATACCGCAACAAGAAAATCGTATTTTTTGTTTAAATTGTGGCCAGATGATAAATATGTAAAATCCCGCTGTTTTGTTCCCTCAGCGTTAACCAGACACAGCACCGTGATCTACATTCATAAATGGGTTTATACCAGATGATCTGCTTTATTGGAAAATACTGCATGTTGTCAGCCTTAGTTTAACTCTAAAGAGACATAAGAGGCTGAAATGATGTATTTCTGCTTTAATAACTTAAAACAAATGTGGTTGGTTTGATTTTCTCTCTATTAATTAACACTGTTAATTTATTTAAGTAAAAAAAAAAGAATATTTTTTTTTAGCAGATCAAGCATAAAAAGCAGCTGAACATACTTTGCAGAAAATTACAAGAATATCTTATAAGATTTACCAAATTTAAATAAATTGTTGGTTTACCTGTGGCTCACACTGCCTCTTGATTTCATATGTAATTTGGCACAATTCTCCATCCGTAGTGTAATGACTGAAAACTGAGTATAATTATGGCAGTGATTCTCTGAAGGGCAAATGTGTTTTGGGATATCATTCACATGATGCAGCGCTGACTGAAAATATAGAGTCAGACACGCTGCAGTCTGATCCAGGACTATAAAAGTAAATGAGAAATAAATGACAAGAGACAGTTTTAGAAGTAAAGCGTGAAATCAACACGTTAATCTCAGAGGTAAAATGTGAAACTGTACACCTTGTGGTGCAAATGAAAAGCGACTGCTGCGATACCAACATGTTATTTCCTGTATTCTTCATAATTTCAAATTTTTTATACAGGTAGGGTAGCAGCTGACAAAGACAATTTTTCATTTTTATATGTAGATTTAGGCTTTGAATGAATCAGCCATTGGAATGAATCAAATGAATGAATAAATTAATGAATTGCTGGCTGTACACCACATACTGATCCCATATCGCGTCTAAAAACGCTTGGAAAACGCTAGGCGCGCCGCTTTCTCCTTCTTTCCAAAGCACTCGGACAGAAACACTCCTGAGGCGTCTGCCGTTTCTAAGCAACCATGACCTGCTCTCTCCATGAAGACGCGGAAATTTCAGCATAGGATAGATGGATTTGCAGCACTAAAAATCGCTTGCAGTAGTTCTGCTACTAAATGTATTTCAAAATGGCAATCCATATACAGCTATGAACAGCTGTTCCTTCATCTTGGCTGAGTTTTCAACGTTGTTACGGGAAAGGATGAAGCTGATTGGTTAGTTCTTGTCACATGACCTGCGGTGCGCTTGCGGCTCTCTGAAAAGTTGAGATGTTTTTAACTCGATGCGGTGCAGACGCGCCTGGAAAAAACGGGCGCGTCGTACCACGTGCACGTCGCAAACGCTTCGCTTCCATTATGAGCGTGCATGCCACGCGCCTACATTGGAAATAACAAACTTTTTTAGATTGCTTCGGGGGTACCGCGGTGGAGTAACCCAGTACCTTTGTGATTCTTCATAGACATAAACAGAGAGAAGTAGCTCCAGCTACGATGTTCTTCCGCAAGATGCAAGCAGTTCTGTTTATTAACGTTTATTATTAAAGTTCCCTACCGCAGCTTTAATTAAAATGTAAAAAAAAAAATAATCATATTTCCACAGTAATAATAATAATATATATATATATATATATATATATATATATATATATATATATATATATATATATATATATATATATATATATATATATATATATATTTTATTTTTTATTATTTTATTTTTTTTGTTGAATCAAATATTTTCTTGCTGAAGCTACATTTTTGTAATGCCAGCTTAATGTTTTACACAACAATGACTTTATATTTTGGTAGTAATTTCTCAGCCAGGATTTATTTTTAAAAATGCTTACCAGCCCTAATACTATAATTATAATCACTGTTCACCACACAACAAACAAACAAACAATCAAACAAAAAACAAGCATGCAACAAAAAGGTACAAAAAAAGAAACGCACAAACAAAAATACAATCTGAAATAAATGTTGACAGAAAACAACAAAAAACTTAAAAAGCAAACCGTAATCAATTAAACAAATAAAAAGTGACAAACAAAAAACAAAATCAAGCAAGCAAAAAATAAAACAAAGCAAAAGAATATGCAAAACAACAAAAAGCAATTTGTTTAAGTGAGTTTTGTTGTTGATGATTGTTTTGTTTTGCATAAACAAAACATAAAAAAAGTGTATGAATGTTATGTTTGTGACAAAATCCGGCTAAATTCAACTATACTAGAAAACAAATGTCCTTGGTATAATTATATGTCATGCCAGCAGCCCATATTTACTTATATATCCTATTTTAACATGATTATCAAAATGTTATATGGCTATTATAGACAATAAACATGCTTATTACTTGTCCTGTTGCAATGCAGCAGACTGCACAACTCAATTTAACACAGAGGTGAATTATCGGTTTAAATTGAATTGGCTGCTCTGTGCTAAGGTGGATCTGCTGATGCTGCTGCTGTATTTGTTGGAGATGGGAATGGGCGATCATATTTCTCTGCAGAGGGGAAGCTCTCGGGGATATAGGGCTTCACTTTCTGCTGTCTAATGCTGCGGTGGATGGGGAAAGATCAGAGTAGCGGCTGTGGAAAATCCTGAATTGGCTTGGCCATTACATTAAAGTGACGCCACAGAAACCTCAGAGAACTTTGTGATTCCACTTCAGACAATCACGAACAGGCTTTTATTGCCACCCACCCTCATGCTGTTAAAAGCTATAGCAGGATTTATTGCTTGAGGTCACTGAAGGACCATAAAGTAGTCGTTTACTGTACAATGAAATGGTGACACTGATGCTGTCCTTGTCTTCCATTGGTTCAGGTAGATCCATCACGAATTAAAAGAAGAGTACAAGATGGAGGAGGACAGAGAAGAAGGACAGATTAATGTTCTTCAAAGATTATACCATTGGTGAACGAATCACTTCATTTTTTGTGAATGAAACAAGCCTTTCAAATGTCCCATGGTTTAATATGTTATAAGATCTTAGGCTGTATTGAATTTTCAAAACCAAGTTATACTGAACACTGAAGCGTTGTCGATTTTTTGTGTCTCCTTTGCTGATGAAGCTTTTATATTTTTTAAATGCGGTTGCTAGTAAAAGCATTGTTTTTGAATTTGTTGCATGAATTACAGAGCCCTAAAAGAAAACTCTTAAGAAACAATCTCGTGCAAAAAGTATTGCATTCTCCTGAGAAACTTTGTTCTCTTGCAAAATATTTGCATTCTCTCGCAAAAGAGTTGCATTCTCCCAAGAAATGTTGCACTCTCTCGTACAAGTACAAGCATTTTCTTAAAAAAAAAAAAAAAAACTATTGTGTTCTTCCAAAAGTATTACATTCTCCCGAGTAATCTTGTGTTTTTGCATGATAATACTGTTTTTGAAAGAAATTTGGTGCCAAAAGTACTGCATTGTTCTCTCACAAAAGTATTGTTCTCCTGAAAAACTTTGCATGTTCTTGCAAGAATGTATTGCGTTTCCCCAAGTAACTTTGCATTTTCTCACGAAAATAGATAAAGATCACTCGTCAAGAAAAAGATACTCACAGTTATCGAGCAAAAGTTGTGCATCTCTAACAAAACATTTTTCTCTGACACATTGCATTCTCTTACAAACGTATTACGTTCTGCCAATACACTTTGTACTCTCTCAAAATATTTGCATTATGTCTTTTCCCAAAAACAAAGTGTTCTCCCAAGAAATGTTGTGTTTTCTTTCCGAAGTACTGCATTCACCTTAGAAACTTTCGGGTGAACTACCCCTTTAAGAGGAAGGCGATACCTTATGTTTTTATTAATCTGAGTTTACATTATACTGGAATATATACATTTTTAAATATCAAATGTTAACTTTGTAAGTTGACCAAATAATTATAATTACAATTTTTATGACACAGCAGACACCACATTGCTGTCCATCGGTGTCAAAGTTTGACTCTCATCATGGTACGATGGAGAGGATGGTTTTGGTTTGCTAAACCTGTGTGGGAAGCTGTACTCACCGCAGTGCTGGCAGCTGCCTGCTTGGACTCCTCCGTCAGGAAAGTTAGCATCTGTTCTACTTTCTGCTCTTCCTCCGTGCTGATGTAGTCCGTATCTAGGCAAAACAAATACAACAAATGTCAGACTTTACACACCATACTGACACAAGATACATTTGAGGAAATTGCTCATTGGTGAGTTTTGCACAATGCAGATGCAAATAGCATGACTAGACATGGACCGGATTTTCAGCATCAGTGCGGAACGCCATTCTTAGCTGGCAGAAGTCATCCGTATGCATCCTTCCTGTGATCCATCCATTTATATAAAATATAAATTAACATATAACATGTTTTAACAGAACACAAATTTGTGTGTGTATATATATATATATATATATATATATATATATATATATATATATATATATATATATATATATGTAAATAAAAAATAAAAGCAGTGATTTATCGCATATGTAAAAAAAAAAATTAACAAGGAGAAAAGTTCACTTTATATTTGCAAGCAACATAGAAATCATAATCATAAATCAGTGTCTTTTTAAATGCGCATCTAGAAAAATAATTCAATAACTATGTTTCCAATGTAGAGATTTTTTTGTACAAAATATTTTTAAAGATTAAGAACATTTAGGCCCTGTGTCCACCAAAGCGTTTTTAGCTAGCTGAAAACGCCAGGCGCTCTGCTGAATACGTCCACCTGTGAGCACTTGAGAGCGCTTTTTGTGGGCTGCGTTTTATTCAGTTGAGACACTTTGATTGCTATGAAACAGAATATGCGCTAAACTGTTACTTGTATCTGATTTGGTAGATAATTTGTTTCTTACTAAAATGCTCTGGATACTCAGAAACCACCATTGATGCTATAAAATATATTTATATATTTGCGTGCAACATATAAATTAGAATTTCAAAGCAATGTGTCATTTTTTCATGTGCATATGTGGCCCTGCAGTCTTAAGTCACTGGGTTGTATTTGTAGCAATATCTAACAATACATTGTATGGGTCAAAATTACAGATTTTTCTTTTGTGCCAAATTTTATTAAGCAAATTAATCGATAAAGCACAGATCATGTTCAATTAAGATATTTTGTAAACTTCTTACTGTAAATATATAAAAACGTAATTTTGTATTAGTAATATGCATCGCTAAGGACTTAATTTGAACAACTTCAAAGGAAATTTTCTTTCGCACCCTCAGATTCCAGATTTTCAAATAGCTGTACCTCTGCCAAATATTGCCCTACTCTAACCAACCATACATGTATGGAAAGTTAATTTATTAATCTTTTGGGTGATGTTTAAATCTCAATAAAAAATAAATAATCATAATCATAATACGAACAAATGCATCTAAATAATTAGAGAATGATAACCCACTTAAAGCAATTTCAATGCACATTCGTATAATAAAATAATTATTTTATAATAAAAAAGATCAGAAATTATGCACTTCACTCATATGTATGTATGCATATATGACTGACACAATCAAAAAAGATATATGCCAAAGAAAAGACTTTCTAATTGCATTTACGTCATTTTTCCATCCATCACTCATTCGGTTTAATTGCCGGAGGGAAACGTGTGAAAGACCCTCCCCATCGCCCTCCATCCATTAGCCAGGCTCATCATGAATGCATTGGGATCAGCTTGATAATTTTAGACTCACGTTGCAAGCGCCAAAGGTCTGGAAGTCTCATTTTTCCTACAGCTTTTACTTTGCCCACAGCAATTTCATGCTTATCTAGTCTGCAACTGCCAAAATTGGTCCTGACATTGCCAATCATCACTGCTCCGTCCAATGTTTTGGACTGATGAACATTAAAGACAGCCGGCATCTTGATAGCGAGTGGATTGACGAAGTGGAAAAACACTACGTTACGGCGTCTGAAGTCACAGTTCTGATGTTAAAATGTAGGTAGAATCACACGGCAGGTGGCTTCAGTTAACAACTGCTGACAGATGCCACACTTACATGCCTTTTAGTTCTCTCTCTACTGACAGTGTCTATCAAATGTACCTGTATATATACACCAGTCAAATGTACCTGTATATTCTAAATATTTTATTATATTATGTTTAACAGTTTTTTATCGTTATAATTTAACGAAAATATTTATATATATAATACAATGTCATATTGCTAGGAAATTCAGTCCAAAGATCAAAGGCAGTGCCCTCTATTTGCTCTGGAACAAATAAAAGAATAATGAGACAAAGACTGCCCATTATATATTTACCCCAAACAAAATATATATCTCATGTATAACCACTATTAGAGACGCCAGAGCCAGCTGTAAATTCCAGAAGATCTGGCTGAGGTGAGGCTGATCTCACGGGGTTCATGAGCACTGAACAACCCCTGATGTCCTGGAGCCTGCATCTCCTTAAAAATTAAAGCAATTTTCAAATATAATTTATCTTTATTAAAAAAAATGCATATTTGAAGTCCAAACAAATACATTCTCATCTAAAATGCTCCTAAAACTATATTATGACACACAAAAAGGAATTATTTTTTACATTTCAGTGGATTTTTACATCCGCCATAACACATGATAAGCCTGTGAGAAATGAAGGACCTGAAAGAACGTCTCAGATTACGAATTTAACTATGATTCCCTGAGTAGGGAATGAGACACTGCGTCCTCTAGGGGGTGTTATGGGGAACACCTCGTTGTGACCTGTGTCTGAAGCATACATTTAAAATACACCAACTTGTTGGCCGGCTGCCGCCTTTGACGTTACTACCGGCGCAACTATAAACAGGCACTAGGAGAATGCATCATTCACTTCTTTGTCTGAAGCTTGTGTCCGAAGCATGGCAGGGAGCTAGAGGACACAGTGTCCCGTTCCCTACTCAGGGAACCATGGTTACATTCGTAACCTGAGATGTTCCCTTTCAAGGGAACTTCAAACTGTGTCCTCTAGGGGTCGCTATCGGGAACAGTATACCCACGCCGCCATGCTGAGGGGAGTGCAGGCCAGAATTATGGCGAGCACTAAGTACCAACTCTACCATTTCCACGGGATTTCCCCTTGGACATTTAGACGGCTGTCTGTGACGGTACCCCTTACGGCCAAAGGTCTAAGCTACATACCCAACTTAATTGTTAGGGCCTCTGCCCAGGGTAGAGCTGAAGGCTTGGAATCAGGAAAGATTACTTTAAAGGGATACGGCTAAGAACCTAGTATTTTATACCAAGTCTTGCCTGTCACACAGGGGCTACCGCTAGCTTTCACAAAAGCTTGCTGAAA
Organism: Carassius gibelio; assembly: GCF_023724105.1. Lineage (NCBI taxonomy): Eukaryota > Metazoa > Chordata > Actinopteri > Cypriniformes > Cyprinidae > Carassius > Carassius gibelio. Next base: position 34,088,408 of record NC_068417.1, read on the forward strand.
GAGCTGTCTCAACAGTTCTCTAGTAGCAACACCTTGTTTATATAGGTATCCGAGGATATATAGGTGGATTGGCGCCCAAGAAGAATGGGGCTTTTACCAACTCAAGAAAGGGCACGAAGCCCTCACCATATAGGATTTTAGAAAGAACACATAATACTAGCATGCAAACTTACCACAGTGTGGATTTCAGAAAGTGTGCAAAGACTTCACGTGCACACTTACCATAGCATGAATTTTCAAACACAAATACAGGAGGGGATTCGTGGCACTCTGATTGAGCAGCTCATAGATGGAATGGTGCATCTCAAAACAGTATGTTTGAGAGTCATCAACTCAATCTATGGAAATTACACTGGAGCACTCTGGGAAAAAAAACAGAGAACTCAGTCTCATATGAGAGGAGAACTCCAAGCTGAGATTAGCGCTTTCATAGGCGACCCTTCATCTCAATAAAGGGACTGAAGCGGAGCGCATAACCCTCACCATACAGGATTTCAGAAAGTGCACAGAGTCTTGCGTGCACACTTACCACTTACGTGGAATTTAGAAAGTGCGCAAAGTGTTAACGTGCACACTGATCACGATGTGGTTTTGAGAAAGTACATAAAGCTTAGCGTGTGTACCTAAAGGTTTCTAAGCATCACAGATGCGCTGAACTGCACGGGTGAGGCAAGCTCAAATTTTACAAATCTCGGGCGAGGGGAGCATCACCTGAGGCAGCATAATACAAGAAGACTTCTGTAACTGCCACCTCCACTTCCCGCTAGATGCGACAGCACCACTAAGCGGCAAGGAGACCCCTCAGGGTGACCTGGCCAGACATCCATGAAATTCCCTGCAGTGCTGTGCCAGGCCTGATGATCAAGAAGGCTCCAGTTAAAACATGTGATCTCAACCGCCCTAATACCTGAACATGAAGCCGGATGGCTGGTGCTGGCGAGTGTTTAGTAAACATTGTAATTCACCACTGCAAAGGAAATTCACTTATTAAAAGACACATAACCACTAGCAATTTCATACACCTAAGTATATACAGAGAGGGTTACATTTACTCACCCACCCTCCTGTGCTGGAGCCCCGCTCAAGGGGCGCCTCCTTTTAGTCCAGACCATCAGTAGGGTTGTTGTTATGAACATAGAACAAGCCAAAAACATTCCAGGTCCAGCATAGGAGGTTTCCACCTAACCTCGATCAGGTGGAGAGCTGGTGGTTACAGGGGAATTAGAAAGGGGAGGATAAAAGCAGCAGTTAAAAATCCCTAAAGGGAACGAGTAGATACCTCGGTATCAGTCTGATTAGGACGAGAACGCAGCCTCGTCTGGATCACATCCCTTAGGTTCATGAACCATGATTCCTCTTACCCCTACCCGCAGGTGGGGGAGGAGCACGAGTCGCGAAACTAGTCTTCTGTGCCCGTCTATGATCCTCAGATCGAGACAGGCCAGGACCCCTATGTTGTTCCGGCTCAGACCTGGACCTTTGTGGAACGAAGGGTCTAAAAGCAGCAGAGCGCTATGAACTTCTCTATCATCTCTATGAACTTCTCAATCACTGTCTCAACGGAAATACCAAAAAGTTCAGAAGGTGAAACCTGAGTATCAAGAAGAAAGCCTTTTCTTTCTTCCCGATGTCTGCCAGGGTCATCCACAGATGTCTCTCCGCCGCCACCATTACCACCATAGTCCTGCCCATGGCAGAGACGGCCTGCTTGGTAGCACGGAGAGAGATCTGTGGTGCAGCGTAGCTCGGTTACCTGATCAAGAGAAAGGCCCTTGGCTCTATCCAGGTCTCTTAACAGATCAGTCTGATGGTCGATGTCGGCAGATTTACTCTTATTGCGAAACCAATGGATGCAAGAAGAAAACGGCCTCTTTCATTTCTTTTTGATATCTGTATGGAGATCATGCAGAAATGGAAGGCTCACCTGAGCTGGAGGGCTATGGTCAGAAAGATAACGCTCATCAAGGTTTTTTTTTGGCTTCACAGAGTCACCTTGTTAGCGCACTTTCATGGCAAGTCCAACTTTGCCGTGGCACAATCCATAACCTCCAACAGCTCTACATATGCGGGGCAGAAGAATTGAGAAGGCTTAGCTTCAGCTTCTTCACCATACTCAAATATCTCCTGCTTTCCCTGGGTAAAAACCCAGCAGAGCACTAACCTCAGTATCAGAAAGTGTTAAAAATATAACATCATCCTCCCGAGGCTCTCTCTCGTCCGCTGCCATTACGAATTTCGAAGTTCTCTTGAAAGGGAACAGTTGTGTGTATATATACATTTCACATTAATTAAAAAAGGGATTAGCTTTTAAAAAGCTTTTGTTCTTGTTGTGAAAACCTAAAATAATAATACAATCAGAACACTATTTTAATAAATATAGTATTAATATTATGCTTTAGTTATTCATTATTCATGTTTCATTACTGTGTTTTACCGTGGTAAATGTGTTCAAGTCATGTTTGTTCTTGTGCCTATCACAGGACTTTCCAGTTTCCGTTTGCTAAATAGTAAGGAATGGCCAAAGCCAGTTAAAGTACTTATTCACCTGTTCGTAAGCCCTTGTTAGAAGCAGCAATCGAGAAACAGGAAAGGACAACAGTTTGTAAGTGTTTTGCCTTGCTTTCCTCATTAGATTTCAGCATGGTTGACGTTGCTAAGAAACTTTGTTTCACTTACTATGTTCTACTGTGGTAAATATGTGCATTTGTTCTCGTGCCTATCGAGGGACTTTCCAGTTTTGGTTTGCTTAATAGTAAGGCGTGGCCAGCTGACTTCAATGACAAGTACTCAGGCAAGTAGGAAAATTGTTAGCTTCACTGCAGCAGCCCTTGTGTGAAGCCTCCTTGTGTGAAAACTGATGAGTGCAAAGACCATCGAATCTGCCTGCGCGACTCCACCGAGCAAGACACTTTACTTTTTGTACAGCTTGTGTTCAAGGACTTATTTAGGACAACTGTACTCACTATGTGCTTTCAAAGCTCTACTATTACTACTAACACTCGAAGACCATGCACTGTACGTTAGAGACAGGCTTATCATCCCGAGGTCAACTGGGAAAATTCTTGGAGGAGTTTGATGCGTTTCTATCAAACTTTCCTGATGATTTCCCTGAGAATAAAACTTTCCTCTGGTACTGCTCTGTGACTTCAACATCCACCTACAAAAACCCCAGGCTGCTGACTTCAACACTCTGTTCGCGTCATTTTCATCTCAAGCGAGCATCTACTACAGCTACTCACAAATCAGGTAACCAACTGGACTTCATCTACACACACTGTTGCTCCACTGACAACACTTCAGTTACTCCTCTTAAAACCTCAGACCACTTCCTCATCACTTCTAACCTCACACTCCTGACACAGCACACACTCCTCCGAAGGTCATGTTTTTACGTAAACTATGTTCGTTCATTCCTTCTCACCTATTCTCTATGGTTTCATCCTCACTTCCTTCACCCTCTCAGTTTTCAGCACTGGACACAAACAGTGCTACTGACAGTCTTTGATCCACTCTAACCTCTTGCTTTGACAACGTTTGCCCACTGTAATCTAGACCAGCACGCACCACTCCATCTGTCCCCTGAATGTCCGATGTTCTCCATGAACATTGCCCTAAACTCAGGGCTGCATAGAGGAAATGGTGCAAATCAAAAAACTCTACCGACCTCAGTGTGTCAGTCACTGTGTGCTAAAACAACATAATACCACAACAAAATTAATAACGGTTCTGACTCTTGCACACTTTTCAAAACTTGCTCTGTGTCCTCCTCCCCCTCCTTCTTAATCAACTCTTACAGCTGATGACTTTGCAGTTTTCTTCACAAATAAGACAAGAACCATCAGTGACCAATTATTCACACTGCAGAGTGATAATAACTTCTTAATGACTAATACATATTCCCTCTTCTCCTTTCCACTCTCGGAAATGGGTGTTTACAAACTTATACTTTCCAATCATCCTACTACCTGTCAACTTGATACTTGGCCCTCACCTCCTTCAAGCCATTTCTTCTTCAGTCATACCTTCCCTTACTCATATTATCAACACCACTCTTCACTATGGTAAATTTCTTAGGGGTGCTCCGATCACGATCGGCCGATCGTTATGCGCATCTCGTCAGTAAAGCCGGTTCTCTAATCAGCCGTTAATTCCATCAGGTGCGTGATTTCACATTGAGCAGCTGTTGCTACACAGAGCCGTTGTTAATAGAGAAGATGCGCAAATCACGTTAATTTTCAGCGTTTATTGGCGCTTCTTCTCAGTTAACAACGGCTCTGTGTAGTAACAGCTGCTCTATGTGAAATCACGCACCTGATGGAATTAACCGCTGATTAGAAAACCGGCTTTACTGACGAGATGCGCATTAACGATCGGCCGATCGTGATCGGAGCACCCCTAAAATTTCTCAAAGCAATTAAGCAGGTTTGGGTAAGCCCACTGCTTAAGAAACCCTCTAAATCCAGCACTTTTAAAAAACTACAGATCAGTATCCCTTCTACCAATCACTGCAAAGTCACTTGAGCCAGTTGTGTTCAACCTCCTGGACAGCAACCAGTCTGGCTTGCCCTGCGACTGGCAAGACTTCCAAATGCTCAGTACTCATCTTGCTGGATCTGTCTGCTGCTTTTAACACAATTAACCACCAGATTCTCCTTGTCACACTCAGAAAGATGGGCATCTTTGGATCTGCACTCCCGTGGTTCAAGTCCTACCTCTCTGGTAGGTCTTGGAGGGGGCGAGGTTTCTAAGCCACAACTTCTTGCTACTGGGGTTCCTCAAGGCTGAGTGCTTGGTCCACTTCTCTTCTCCATGTACATAATGTCATTAGGATCTGTCATTCAGAAGCATGGCTTTTCTTATCACTGCTATGCTCATGTCACTCAATTCTACTTCTCATTCCAACCAGATGATCCGACGGTACCTGCTTGCATTGCAGCCTGTCTGAGTTACATTTCTAGCTGGATGAAGGACCATCACCTTCAGCTCAACCTTACTAAGATAGAACTGCTTGTGGTTCCCGCTAACCTATCATTTCATCACAACTACTCTATACATCTGGGTTCGTCAACCATAACTCCATCCAGGTTAGCCCGAAATCTAGGAGTTGTGATTGATCATAAGTTAAGATTCACAGATCATATTACTACAACAACCCAGTCCTGCAGATTTGCCTTATACAACATTAGGAAGATTAGACCCTTCCTGTCAGAGCAAGACACACAACTTCTTGTCCAAGCTCTTGTTCTCTCTAGACTGAACTATTATAATGCTCTCTTAGTGAGACTTCCTGCATGTTCTTTCAGCCTCTGCAACTGATCCAGAATGCAGCAGTGAGAGTTGTCTTCAATGAGCCCAAAAAAAAAGAAAGCTCACATTACTCCTTTCCTCATCAGGTTACACTGGCTACCAGTAGCTACTTAGATCAAATTCAAGATACTATTGCTTGCCTACACGACAACCACTGGCACCGGACCAATATACCTAAACTCATTAGTTCAAACTTAGTGCACCCTCCAGAAGATTGAGTTCTGCAAGTGAATAGCACCTTGTGGTGCCATCCCAAAGAGGTTCAAAATCATTCTCCCAGACCTTTTCCTGGACTGTGCCCAGCTGGCGGAATGACCTCCCAATCTTAATTTGTGCAGCGGAGTCTTTTGTCATTTTCAAAAAACAACTAAAAGACATATTTCGCCAGCACTTTACCAACTAAAATTAGCACTTACCTATTCTATTCTATTCTTTAAAAAAACAGCTATGTGTAGACTGAGAGTTTTCATAGCACTTGTATACTGTTGTTGTTCTCTAGTTGGTCTGACTGCTTCTATTGTTCTCATTTGAAAGTCGCTTTGGATAAAAGCATCTGCTAAATGATTAAAGGTAAATGTAAACAGTAACATGATGACTAGCATGTAACTTGCAAGTTGTCAGGCTGCTAGCAAAGCGCTTGAGT